>NW_027515645.1:0-74120 GCF_048772815.1 Callospermophilus lateralis
GGCAGCCAAGTGGAGATTGTTGTAGTGATGATTACCTGAAAGTATGTGTAGATTGGATGAAAAAATATGTGCTGAGAATTCAGGAGACTCATGGTTTTTTGGAAGCTTGGAAGACCTTTTCAATGAAGGTGTTTGCCCGCAAGTCTCTGCTTAGGGCTTAATCAAGCGGAAACAAACCATAGAGATAGAACATGGAACTACTTCATTGTATCAAGTTTCAAGAAGCTAGCACAAACCGTGTTTGATTTACAGTTCTAACTAAACCTATCCGTATATGACAAAACAGAGTGAAACGTGAAAATTGAAACTGTTACTGCAAACGAATGCTTCAACCTAGAAGAACGAAAGTTGGGCAGCCAAGTGGGATTGTTGTAGTGATCATTACCTGAAAGTATCATGAAGATTGGAAGAAAAAATATATGCAGAGATTTCAGGACTTTTGTAGATTTTGGAAGATTGGAAACCCTTTTCAATGAAGGTGTTTTTCGCCCATCTCTGCTTAGGGCTACATCAAGAGGAAACAATCCATAGAGATAGCACTTAGAACTACTTCATTCTGTGAAGTTTCAAGAAGCTAGCACAAACCGTGTTTGATTTACGGTTCCAACTAGATCTATCCACATAGCAGAAAACAGAGTGAAACCTAACAATCGAAACTGTTAGTGCAAACGAATGCTTCAACCTAGAAGTACGAAACTTGGGCAGCCAAGTGAGATTGTTGTAGTGATGATTACCTGAAAGTATTGTGAAGATTGGATGAAAAAATATATGCTGAGAATTCAGGACCTCATGGTTTTTTGGAAGCTTGGAAGACCTTTTCAAAGAAAGTTTGTGCCCGACAGGCTCTGCTTAGGGCTACATCAAGCAGAAACAAACCATGGAGACAGAACATGGAACTACTTCATTGTGTCAAGTTTCGAGAAGCTAGCACAAACCGTGTTTGATTTAGAGTTCTAACTACAACTATCCGTATATGAGAAAACAGAGTGAAACGTGAAAATTGAAACTGTTACTGCAAACGAATGCTTCAACCTAGAAGAACGAAAGTTGGGCAGCCAAGTGGGATTGTTGTAGTGACCATTACCTGAAAGTATCATGAAGATTGGATGAAAAAATGTATGCTGATATTTCAGGACTTTAGTAGTTTTTTGGAAGATTGGAAACCCCTTTCAATGAAGGTGTTTTTCGCCCATCTCTGCTTAGGGCTACATCAAGAGGAAACAATCCATAGAGATAGAACTTAGAACTACTTCATTCTGTGAAGTTTCAAAAAGCTAGCACAAACCGTGTTTGATTTACAGTTCCAACTACATCTATCCATATAGCAGTAAACAGAGTGAAACCAAACAATCGAAACTGTTAGTGCAAACGAATGCTTCAACCTAGAAGTACGAAACTTGGGCAGCCAAGTGAGATTGTTGTAGTGATGATTACCTGAAAGTATTGTGAAGATTGGATGAAAAAATATATGCTGAGAATTCAGGAGACTCATGGTTTTTTGGAAGCTTGGAAGACCTTTCCAATGTAAGTTTGTGCCCGACAGGCTCTGCTTAGGGCTTAATCAAGCGGAAACAAACCATAGAGATAGAACATGGAACTACTTCATTGTGTCAAGTTTCAAGAAGCTAGCACAAACCGTGTTTGATTTAGCGTTCTAACTACACCTATCCGTATATGAGAAAACAGAGTGAAACGTGAAAATTGCAACTGTTACTGCAAACGAATGCTTCAACCTAGAAGAACGAAAGTTGGGCAGCCAAGTGGGATTGTTTTAGTGACCATTACCTGAAAGTATCATGAAGATTGGATGAAAAAATGTATGCTGATATTTCAGGACTTTAGTAGTTTTTTGGAAGATTGGAAACCCCTTTCAATGAAGGTGTTTTTCCCCCATCTCTGCTTAGGGCTACATCAAGAGGAAACAAACCATAGAGATAGCACTTAGAACTACTTCATTCTGTGAAGTTTCAAGAAGCTAGCACAAACCGTGTTTGATTTACGGTTCCAACTAGATCTATCCATATAGCAGAAAACAGAGTGAAACCTAACAATCGAAACTGTTAGTGCAAACGAATGCTTCAACCTAGATCACAAAACTTGGGCAGCCAAGTGAGATTGTTGTAGTGATGATTACCTGAAAGTATTGTGAAGATTAGATGAAAAAATATATGCTGAGAATTCAGGAGACTCATGGTTTTTTGGAAACTTGGAAGACCATTTCAATGAAGGTGTTTGCCCGACAGGCTCTGCTTAGGGCTTAATCAAGCGGAAACAAACCATAGAGATAGAACATGGAACTACTTCATTGTGTCAAGATTGAAGAAGCTAGCACAAACCGTTTTTGATTTAGAGTTCTAACTACACCTATCCGTATATGAGAAAACAGAGTGAAACGTGAAAATTGAAACTGTTACTGCAAACGAAAGCTTCAACCTAGAAGAACGAAAGTTGGGCAGCCAAGTGGGATTGTTGTAGTGACCATTACCTGAAAGTATCATGAAGATTGGATGAAAAAATGTATGCTGATATTTCAGGACTTTTGTAGTTTTTTGGAAGTTTGGAAACCCCTTTCAATGAAGGTGTTTTTCGCCCATCTCTGCTTAGGGCTACATCAAGAGGAAACAAACCATAGAGATAGAACTCAGAACTACTTCATTCTGTGAAGATTCAAGAAGCTACCACAAACCGTGTTTGATTTATAGTTCCAACTACATCTATCCATATTGGAGAAAACAGAGTAAAACCTAACTATCGAAACTGATGGTGCAAACGAATGCTTCAACCTAGAATTACAAAACTTGGGCAGCCAAGTGAGATTGTTGTAGTGATGATTACCTGAAAGTATTGTGAAGATTAGATGAAAAAATATATGCTGAGAATTCAGGAGACTCATGGTTTTTTGGAAGCTTGGAAGACCTTTTCAATGAAAGTTTGTTTCCGACAGTCTCTGCTTAGGGCTTAATCAAGCGGAAGAAACAACATAGAGATAGAAGATGGAACTACTTCATTGTGTCAAGTTTGAAGAAGCTAACACAAACCGTTTTTGATTTAGAGTTCTAACTACACCTATCCGTATATGAGAAAACAGAGTGAAACGTGAAAATTGAAACTGTTACTGCAAACGAATGCTTCAACCTAGAAGAACGAAAGTTGGGCAGCCAAGTGGGATTGTTGTAGTGACCATTACCTGAAAGTATCATGAAGATTGGATGAAAAAATGTGTGCTGATATTTCAGGACTTTTGTAGTTTTTTTGAAGATTGGAAACCCCTTTCAATGAAGGTGTTTTTCGCCCATCTCTGCTTAGGGCTACATCAAGAGGAAACAATCCATAGAGATAGCACTTAGAACTACTTCATTCTGTGAAGTTTCAAGAAGCTAGCACAAACCGTGTTTGATTTACGGTTCCAACTAGATCTAACCACATAGCAGAAAACAGAGTGAAACCTAACAATCGAAACTGTTAGTGCAAACGAATGCTTCAACCTAGAAGTACGAAACTTGGGCAGCCAAGTGAGATTGTTGTAGTGATGATTACCTGAAAGTATTGTGAAGATTGGATGAAAAAATATATGCTGAGAATTCAGGACCTCATGGTTTTTTGGAAGCTTGGAAGACCTTTTCAAAGAAAGTTTGTGCCCGACAGGCTCTGCTTAGGGCTACATCAAGCAGAAACAAACCATGGAGATAGAACATGGAACTACTTCATTGTGTCAAGTTTCGAGAAGCTAGCACAAACCGTGTTTGATTTAGAGTTCTAACTACACCTATCCGTATATGAGAAAACAGAGTGAAAAGTGAAAATTGAAACTGTTACTGCAAACGAATGCTTCAACCTAGAAGAACGAAAGTTGGGCAGCCAAGTGGGATTGTTGTAGTGACCATTACCTGAAAGTATCATGAAGATTGGATGAAAAAATGTATGCTGATATTTCAGGACTTTTGTAGTTTTTTGGAAGATTGCAAACCCCTTTCAATGAAGGAGTTTTTCGCCCATCTCTGCTTAGGGCTACATCAAGAGGAAACAATCCATAGAGATAGCACTTAGAACTACTTCATTCTGTGAAGTTTCAAGAAGCTAGCCCAACCGTGTTTGATTTACGGTTCCAACTAGATCTATCCATATAGCAGAAAACAGAGTGAAACCTAACAATCGAAACTGTTAGTGCAAACGAATGCTTCAACCTAGAAGTACGAAACTTGGGCAGCCAAGTGAGATTGTTGTAGTGATGATTACCTGAAAGTATTGTGTAGATTGGATGAAAAAATATGTGCTGAGAATTCAGGAGACTCATGGTTTTTTGGAAGCTTGGAAGACCTTTTCAATGAAGGTGTTTGCCCGCAAGTCTCTGCTTAGGGCTTAATCAAGCGGAAACAAACCATAGAGATAGAACATGGAACTACTTCATTGTATCAAGTTTCAAGAAGCTAGCACAAACCGTGTTTGATTTACAGTTCTAACTAAACCTATCCGTATATGACAAAACAGAGTGAAACGTGAAAATTGAAACTGTTACTGCAAACGAATGCTTCAACCTAGAAGAACGAAAGTTGGGCAGCCAAGTGGGATTGTTGTAGTGATCATTACCTGAAAGTATCATGAAGATTGGAAGAAAAAATATATGCAGAGATTTCAGGACTTTTGTAGATTTTGGAAGATTGGAAACCCCTTTCAATGAAGGTGTTTTTGCCCATCTCTGCTTAGGGCTACATCAAGAGGAAACAAACCATAGAGATAGCACTTAGAACTACTTCATTCTGTGAAGTTTCAAGAAGCTAGCACAAACCGTGTTTGATTTACAGTTCCAACTATATCTATCCATATAGGAGAAAACAGAGTGAAACCTAACAATCGAAACTGTTAGTGCAAACGAATGCTTCAACCTAGAAGTACGAAACTTGGGCAGCCAAGTGAGATTGTTGTAGTGATGATTACCTGAAAGTTTGTGAAGATTGGATGAAAAAATATATGCTGAGAATTCAGGAGACTCATGGTTTTTTGGAAGCTTGGAAGACCTTTTCAATGAAGGTGTTTGCCCGCAAGTCTCTGCTTAGGGCTTAATCAAGCGGAAACAAACCATAAAGATAGAACATGGAACTACTTCATTGTATCAAGTTTCAAGAAGCTAGCACAAACCGTGTTTGATTTAGAGTTCTAACTACACCTATCCGTATATGAGAAAACAGAGTGAAACGTGAAAATTGAAACTGTTACTGCAAACGAATGCTTCAACCTAGAAGAACGAAAGTTGGGCAGCCAAGTGGGATTGTGTAGTGACCATTACCTGAAAGTATCATGAAGATTGGATGAAAAAATGTATGCTGATATTTCAGGACTTTTGTAGTTTTTTGGAAGATTGGAAACCCCTTTCAATGAAGGTGTTTTTCGCCCATCTCTGCTTAGGGCTACATCAAGAGGAAACAAACCATAGAGATAGAACTCAGAACTACTTCATTCTGTGAAGATTCAAGAAGCTACCACAAACCGTGTTTGATTTATAGTTCCAACTACATCTATCCATATAGGAGAAAACAGAGTAAAACCTAACTATCGAAACTGATGGTGCAAACGAATGCTTCAACCTAGAATTACAAAACTTGGGCAGCCAAGTGAGATTGTTGTAGTGATGATTACCTGAAAGTATTGTGAAGATTAGATGAAAAAATATATGCTGAGAATTCAGGAGACTCATGGTTTTTTGGAAGCTTGGAAGACCTTTTCAATGAAAGTTTGTTTCCTACAGGCTCTGCTTAGGGCTTAATCAAGCGGAAACAAACCATAGAGATAGAACATGGAACTACTTCATTGTGTCAAGTTTGAAGAAGCTAACACAAACCGTTTTTGATTTAGAGTTCTAACTACACCTATCCGTATATGAGAAAACAGAGTGAAACGTGAAAATTGAAACTGTTACTGCAAACGAATGCTTCAACCTAGAAGAACGAAAGTTGGGCAGCCAAGTGGGATTGTTGTAGTGACCATTACCTGAAAGTATCATGAAGATTGGATGAAAAAATGTGTGCTGATATTTCAGGACTTTTGTAGTTTTTTGGAAGATTGGAAACCCCTTTCAATGAAGGTGTTTTTCGCCCATCTCTGCTTAGGGCTACATCAAGAGGAAACAATCCATAGAGATAGCACTTAGAACTACTTCATTCTGTGAACTTTCAAGAAGCTAGCACAAACCGTGTTTGATTTACGGTTCCAACTAGATCTATCCATATAGCAGAAAACAGAGTGAAACCTAACAATCGAAACTGTTAGTGCAAACGAATGCTTCAACCTAGAAGTACAGAAACTTGGGCAGCCAAGTGAGATTGTTGTAGTGATGATTACCTGAAAGTATTGTGAAGATTGGATGAAAAAATATATGCTGAGAATTCAGGACCTCATGGTTTTTTGGAAGCTTGGAAGACCTTTTCAAAGAAAGTTTGTGCCCGACAGGCTCTGCTTAGGGCTACATCAAGCGGAAACAAACCATAGAGATAGAACATGGAACTACTTCATTGTGTCAAGTTTCAAGAAGCTAGCACAAACCGTGTTTGATTTAGCGTTCTAACTACACCTATCCGTATATGAGAAAACAGAGTGAAACGTGAAAATTGCAACTGTTACTGCAAACGAATGCTTCAACCTAGAAGAACGAAAGTTGGGCAGCCAAGTGGGATTGTTGTAGTGACCATTACCTGAAAGTATCATGAAGATTGGATGAAAAAATGTATGCTGATATTTCAGGACTTTAGTAGTTTTTTGGAAGATTGGAAACCCCTTTCAATGAAGGTGTTTTTCGCCCATCTCTGCTTAGGGCTACATCAAGAGGAAACAAACCATAGAGATAGAACTTAGAACTACTTCATTCTGTGAAGTTTCAAGAAGCTAGCACAAACCGTGTTTGATTTACGGTTCCAACTAGATCTATCCATATAGCAGAAAACAGAGTGAAACCTAACAATCGAAACTGTTAGTGCAAACGAATGCTTCAACCTAGATCACAAAACTTGGGCAGCCAAATGAGATTGTTGTAGTGATGATTACCTGAAAGTATTGTGAAGATTAGATGAAAAAATATATGCTGAGAATTCAGGAGACTCATGGTTTTTTGGAAACTTGGAAGACCATTTCAATGAAGGTGTTTGCCCGACAGGCTCTGCTTAGGGCTTAATCAAGCGGAAACAAACCATAGAGATAGAACATGGAACTACTTCATTGTGTCAAGATTGAAGAAGCTAGCACAAACCGTTTTTGATTTAGAGTTCTAACTACACCTATCCGTATATGAGAAAACAGAGTGAAACGTGAAAATTGAAACTGTTACTGCAAACGAATGCTTCAACCTAGAAGAACGAAAGTTGGGCAGCCAAGTGGGATTGTTGTAGTGACCATTACCTGAAAGTATCATGAAGATTGGATGAAAAAATGTATGCTGATATTTCAGGACTTTTGTAGTTTTTTGGAAGATTGGAAACCCCTTTCAATGAAGGTGTTTTTCGCCCATCTCTGCTTAGGGCTACATCAAGAGGAAACAAACCATAGAGATAGAACTCAGAACTACTTCATTCTGTGAAAATTCAAGAAGCTACCACAAACCGTGTTTGATTTATAGTTCCAACTACATCTATCCATATTGGAGAAAACAGAGTAAAACCTAACTATCGAAACTGATGGTGCAAACGAATGCTTCAACCTAGAATTACAAAACTTGGGCAGCCAAGTGAGATTGTTGTAGTGATGATTACCTGAAAGTATTGTGAAGATTAGATGAAAAAATATATGCTGAGAATTCAGGAGACTCATGGTTTTTTGGAAGCTTGGAAGACCTTTTCAATGAAAGTTTGTTTCCGACAGGCTCTGCTTAGGGCTTAATCAAGCGGAAACAAACCATAGAGATAGAACATGGAACTACTTCATTGTGTCAAGTTTGAAGAAGCTAACACAAACCGTTTTTGATTTAGAGTTCTAACTACACCTATCCGTATATGAGAAAACAGAGTGAAACGTGAAAATTGAAACTGTTACTGCAAACGAATGCTTCAACCTAGAAGAACGAAAGTTGGGCAGCCAAGTGGGATTGTTGTAGTGACCATTACCTGAAAGTATCATGAAGATTGGATGAAAAAATGTGTGCTGATATTTCAGGACTTTTGTAGTTTTTTGGAAGATTGGAAACCCCTTTCAATGAAGGTGTTTTTCGCCCATCTCTGCTTAGGGCTACATCAAGAGGAAACAATCCATAGAGATAGCACTTAGAACTACTTCATTCTGTGAAGTTTCAAGAAGCTAGCACAAACCGTGTTTGATTTACGGTTCCAACTAGATCTAACCACATAGCAGAAAACAGAGTGAAACCTAACAATCGAAACTGTTAGTGCAAACGAATGCTTCAACCTAGAAGTACGAAACTTGGGCAGCCAAGTGAGATTGTTGTAGTGATGATTACCTGAAAGTATTGTGAAGATTGGATGAAAAAATATATGCTGAGAATTCAGGACCTCATGGTTTTTGGAAGCTTGGAAGACCTTTTCAAAGAAAGTTTGTGCCCGACAGGCTCTGCTTAGGGCTACATCAAGCAGAAACAAACCATGGAGATAGAACATGGAACTACTTCATTGTGTCAAGTTTCGAGAAGCTAGCACAAACCGTGTTTGATTTAGAGTTCTAACTACACCTATCCGTATATGAGAAAACAGAGTGAAAAGTGAAAATTGAAACTGTTACTGCAAACGAATGCTTCAACCTAGAAGAACGAAAGTTGGGCAGCCAAGTGGGATTGTTGTAGTGACCATTACCTGAAAGTATCATGAAGATTGGATGAAAAAATGTATGCTGATATTTCAGGACTTTTGTAGTTTTTTGGAAGATTGCAAACCCCTTTCAATGAAGGAGTTTTTCGCCCATCTCTGCTTAGGGCTACATCAAGAGGAAACAATCCATAGAGATAGCACTTAGAACTACTTCATTCTGTGAAGTTTCAAGAAGCTAGCCCAAACCGTGTTTGATTTACGGTTCCAACTAGATCTATCCATATAGCAGAAAACAGAGTGAAACCTAACAATCGAAACTGTTAGTGCAAACGAATGCTTCAACCTAGAAGTACGAAACTTGGGCAGCCAAGTGAGATTGTTGTAGTGATGATTACCTGAAAGTATTGTGTAGATTGGATGAAAAAATATGTGCTGAGAATTCAGGAGACTCATGGTTTTTGGAAGCTTGGAAGACCTTTTCAATGAAGGTGTTTGCCCGCAAGTCTCTGCTTAGGGCTTAATCAAGCGGAAACAAACCATAGAGATAGAACATGGAACTACTTCATTGTATCAAGTTTCAAGAAGCTAGCACAAACCGTGTTTGATTTACAGTTCTAACTAAACCTATCCGTATATGACAAAACAGAGTGAAACGTGAAAATTGAAACTGTTACTGCAAACGAATGCTTCAACCTAGAAGAACGAAAGTTGGGCAGCCAAGTGGGATTGTTGTAGTGATCATTACCTGAAAGTATCATGAAGATTGGAAGAAAAAATATATGCAGAGATTTCAGGACTTTTGTAGATTTTGGAAGATTGGAAACCCTTTTCAATGAAGGTGTTTTTCGCCCATCTCTGCTTAGGGCTACATCAAGAGGAAACAATCCATAGAGATAGCACTTAGAACTACTTCATTCTGTGAAGTTTCAAGAAGCTAGCACAAACCGTGTTTGATTTACGGTTCCAACTAGATCTATCCACATAGCAGAAAACAGAGTGAAACCTAACAATCGAAACTGTTAGTGCAAACGAATGCTTCAACCTAGAAGTACGAAACTTGGGCAGCCAAGTGAGATTGTTGTAGTGATGATTACCTGAAAGTATTGTGAAGATTGGATGAAAAAATAATGCTGAGAATTCAGGACCTCATGGTTTTTTGGAAGCTTGGAAGACCTTTTCAAAGAAAGTTTGTGCCCGACAGGCTCTGCTTAGGGCTACATCAAGCAGAAACAAACCATGGAGACAGAACATGGAACTACTTCATTGTGTCAAGTTTCGAGAAGCTAGCACAAACCGTGTTTGATTTAGAGTTCTAACTACAACTATCCGTATATGAGAAAACAGAGTGAAACGTGAAAATTGAAACTGTTACTGCAAACGAATGCTTCAACCTAGAAGAACGAAAGTTGGGCAGCCAAGTGGGATTGTTGTAGTGACCATTACCTGAAAGTATCATGAAGATTGGATGAAAAAATGTATGCTGATATTTCAGGACTTTAGTAGTTTTTTGGAAGATTGGAAACCCCTTTCAATGAAGGTGTTTTTCGCCCATCTCTGCTTAGGGCTACATCAAGAGGAAACAATCCATAGAGATAGAACTTAGAACTACTTCATTCTGTGAAGTTTCAAAAAGCTAGCACAAACCGTGTTTGATTTACAGTTCCAACTACATCTATCCATATAGCAGTAAACAGAGTGAAACCAAACAATCGAAACTGTTAGTGCAAACGAATGCTTCAACCTAGAAGTACGAAACTTGGGCAGCCAAGTGAGATTGTTGTAGTGATGATTACCTGAAAGTATTGTGAAGATTGGATGAAAAAATAATATGCTGAGAATTCAGGAGACTCATGGTTTTTTGGAAGCTTGGAAGACCTTTCCAATGTAAGTTTGTGCCCGACAGGCTCTGCTTAGGGCTTAATCAAGCGGAAACAAACCATAGAGATAGAACATGGAACTACTTCATTGTGTCAAGTTTCAAGAAGCTAGCACAAACCGTGTTTGATTTAGCGTTCTAACTACACCTATCCGTATATGAGAAAACAGAGTGAAACGTGAAAATTGCAACTGTTACTGCAAACGAATGCTTCAACCTAGAAGAACGAAAGTTGGGCAGCCAAGTGGGATTGTTGTAGTGACCATTACCTGAAAGTATCATGAAGATTGGATGAAAAAATGTATGCTGATATTTCAGGACTTTAGTAGTTTTTTGGAAGATTGGAAACCCCTTTCAATGAAGGTGTTTTTCCCCCATCTCTGCTTAGGGCTACATCAAGAGGAAACAAACCATAGAGATAGCACTTAGAACTACTTCATTCTGTGAAGTTTCAAGAAGCTAGCACAAACCGTGTTTGATTTACGGTTCCAACTAGATCTATCCATATAGCAGAAAACAGAGTGAAACCTAACAATCGAAACTGTTAGTGCAAACGAATGCTTCAACCTAGATCACAAAACTTGGGCAGCCAAGTGAGATTGTTGTAGTGATGATTACCTGAAAGTATTGTGAAGATTAGATGAAAAAATATATGCTGAGAATTCAGGAGACTCATGGTTTTTTGGAAACTTGGAAGACCATTTCAATGAAGGTGTTTGCCCGACAGGCTCTGCTTAGGGCTTAATCAAGCGGAAACAAACCATAGAGATAGAACATGGAACTACTTCATTGTGTCAAGATTGAAGAAGCTAGCACAAACCGTTTTTGATTTAGAGTTCTAACTACACCTATCCGTATATGAGAAAACAGAGTGAAACGTGAAAATTGAAACTGTTACTGCAAACGAAAGCTTCAACCTAGAAGAACGAAAGTTGGGCAGCCAAGTGGGATTGTTGTAGTGACCATTACCTGAAAGTATCATGAAGATTGGATGAAAAAATGTATGCTGATATTTCAGGACTTTTGTAGTTTTTTGGAAGATTGGAAACCCTTTCAATGAAGGTGTTTTTCGCCCATCTCTGCTTAGGGCTACATCAAGAGGAAACAAACCATAGAGATAGAACTCAGAACTACTTCATTCTGTGAAGATTCAAGAAGCTACCACAAACCGTGTTTGATTTATAGTTCCAACTACATCTATCCATATTGGAGAAAACAGAGTAAAACCTAACTATCGAAACTGATGGTGCAAACGAATGCTTCAACCTAGAATTACAAAACTTGGGCAGCCAAGTGAGATTGTTGTAGTGATGATTACCTGAAAGTATTGTGAAGATTAGATGAAAAAATATATGCTGAGAATTCAGGAGACTCATGGTTTTTTGGAAGCTTGGAAGACCTTTTCAATGAAAGTTTGTTTCCGACAGTCTCTGCTTAGGGCTTAATCAAGCGGAAACAAACCATAGAGATAGAAGATGGAACTACTTCATTGTGTCAAGTTTGAAGAAGCTAACACAAACCGTTTTTGATTTAGAGTTCTAACTACACCTATCCGTATATGAGAAAACAGAGTGAAACGTGAAAATTGAAACTGTTACTGCAAACGAATGCTTCAACCTAGAAGAACGAAAGTTGGGCAGCCAAGTGGGATTGTTGTAGTGACCATTACCTGAAAGTATCATGAAGATTGGATGAAAAAATGTGTGCTGATATTTCAGGACTTTTGTAGTTTTTTGGAAGATTGGAAACCCCTTTCAATGAAGGTGTTTTTCGCCCATCTCTGCTTAGGGCTACATCAAGAGGAAACAATCCATAGAGATAGCACTTAGAACTACTTCATTCTGTGAAGTTTCAAGAAGCTAGCACAAACCGTGTTTGATTTACGGTTCCAACTAGATCTAACCACATAGCAGAAAACAGAGTGAAACCTAACAATCGAAACTGTTAGTGCAAACGAATGCTTCAACCTAGAAGTACGAAACTTGGGCAGCCAAGTGAGATTGTTGTAGTGATGATTACCTGAAAGTATTGTGAAGATTGGATGAAAAAATATATGCTGAGAATTCAGGACCTCATGGTTTTTTGGAAGCTTGGAAGACCTTTTCAAAGAAAGTTTGTGCCCGACAGGCTCTGCTTAGGGCTACATCAAGCAGAAACAAACCATGGAGATAGAACATGGAACTACTTCATTGTGTCAAGTTTCGAGAAGCTAGCACAAACCGTGTTTGATTTAGAGTTCTAACTACACCTATCCGTATATGAGAAAACAGAGTGAAAAGTGAAAATTGAAACTGTTACTGCAAACGAATGCTTCAACCTAGAAGAACGAAAGTTGGGCAGCCAAGTGGGATTGTTGTAGTGACCATTACCTGAAAGTATCATGAAGATTGGATGAAAAAATGTATGCTGATATTTCAGGACTTTTGTAGTTTTTTGGAAGATTGCAAACCCCTTTCAATGAAGGAGTTTTTCGCCCATCTCTGCTTAGGGCTACATCAAGAGGAAACAATCCATAGAGATAGCACTTAGAACTACTTCATTCTGTGAAGTTTCAAGAAGCTAGCCCAAACCGTGTTTGATTTACGGTTCCAACTAGATCTATCCATATAGCAGAAAACAGAGTGAAACCTAACAATCGAAACTGTTAGTGCAAACGAATGCTTCAACCTAGAAGTACGAAACTTGGGCAGCCAAGTGAGATTGTTGTAGTGATGATTACCTGAAAGTATTGTGTAGATTGGATGAAAAAATATGTGCTGAGAATTCAGGAGACTCATGGTTTTTTGGAAGCTTGGAAGACCTTTTCAATGAAGGTGTTTGCCCGCAAGTCTCTGCTTAGGGCTTAATCAAGCGGAAACAAACCATAGAGATAGAACATGGAACTACTTCATTGTATCAAGTTTCAAGAAGCTAGCACAAACCGTGTTTGATTTACAGTTCTAACTAAACCTATCCGTATATGACAAAACAGAGTGAAACGTGAAAATTGAAACTGTTACTGCAAACGAATGCTTCAACCTAGAAGAACGAAAGTTGGGCAGCCAAGTGGGATTGTTGTAGTGATCATTACCTGAAAGTATCATGAAGATTGGAAGAAAAAATATATGCAGAGATTTCAGGACTTTTGTAGATTTTGGAAGATTGGAAACCCCTTTCAATGAAGGTGTTTTTTGCCCATCTCTGCTTAGGGCTACATCAAGAGGAAACAAACCATAGAGATAGCACTTAGAACTACTTCATTCTGTGAAGTTTCAAGAAGCTAGCACAAACCGTGTTTGATTTACAGTTCCAACTATATCTATCCATATAGGAGAAAACAGAGTGAAACCTAACAATCGAAACTGTTAGTGCAAACGAATGCTTCAACCTAGAAGTACGAAACTTGGGCAGCCAAGTGAGATTGTTGTAGTGATGATTACCTGAAAGTTTTGTGAAGATTGGATGAAAAAATATATGCTGAGAATTCAGGAGACTCATGGTTTTTTGGAAGCTTGGAAGACCTTTTCAATGAAGGTGTTTGCCCGCAAGTCTCTGCTTAGGGCTTAATCAAGCGGAAACAAACCATAAAGATAGAACATGGAACTACTTCATTGTATCAAGTTTCAAGAAGCTAGCACAAACCGTGTTTGATTTAGAGTTCTAACTACACCTATCCGTATATGAGAAAACAGAGTGAAACGTGAAAATTGAAACTGTTACTGCAAACGAATGCTTCAACCTAGAAGAACGAAAGTTGGGCAGCCAAGTGGGATTGTTGTAGTGACCATTACCTGAAAGTATCATGAAGATTGGATGAAAAAATGTATGCTGATATTTCAGGACTTTTGTAGTTTTTTGGAAGATTGGAAACCCCTTTCAATGAAGGTGTTTTTCGCCCATCTCTGCTTAGGGCTACATCAAGAGGAAACAAACCATAGAGATAGAACTCAGAACTACTTCATTCTGTGAAGATTCAAGAAGCTACCACAAACCGTGTTTGATTTATAGTTCCAACTACATCTATCCATATAGGAGAAAACAGAGTAAAACCTAACTATCGAAACTGATGGTGCAAACGAATGCTTCAACCTAGAATTACAAAACTTGGGCAGCCAAGTGAGATTGTTGTAGTGATGATTACCTGAAAGTATTGTGAAGATTAGATGAAAAAATATATGCTGAGAATTCAGGAGACTCATGGTTTTTTGGAAGCTTGGAAGACCTTTTCAATGAAAGTTTGTTTCCTACAGGCTCTGCTTAGGGCTTAATCAAGCGGAAACAAACCATAGAGATAGAACATGGAACTACTTCATTGTGTCAAGTTTGAAGAAGCTAACACAAACCGTTTTTGATTTAGAGTTCTAACTACACCTATCCGTATATGAGAAAACAGAGTGAAACGTGAAAATTGAAACTGTTACTGCAAACGAATGCTTCAACCTAGAAGAACGAAAGTTGGGCAGCCAAGTGGGATTGTTGTAGTGACCATTACCTGAAAGTATCATGAAGATTGGATGAAAAAATGTGTGCTGATATTTCAGGACTTTTGTAGTTTTTTGGAAGATTGGAAACCCCTTTCAATGAAGGTGTTTTTCGCCCATCTCTGCTTAGGGCTACATCAAGAGGAAACAATCCATAGAGATAGCACTTAGAACTACTTCATTCTGTGAACTTTCAAGAAGCTAGCACAAACCGTGTTTGATTTACGGTTCCAACTAGATCTATCCATATAGCAGAAAACAGAGTGAAACCTAACAATCGAAACTGTTAGTGCAAACGAATGCTTCAACCTAGAAGTACGAAACTTGGGCAGCCAAGTGAGATTGTTGTAGTGATGATTACCTGAAAGTATTGTGAAGATTGGATGAAAAAATATATGCTGAGAATTCAGGACCTCATGGTTTTTTGGAAGCTTGGAAGACCTTTTCAAAGAAAGTTTGTGCCCGACAGGCTCTGCTTAGGGCTACATCAAGCGGAAACAAACCATAGAGATAGAACATGGAACTACTTCATTGTGTCAAGTTTCAAGAAGCTAGCACAAACCGTGTTTGATTTAGCGTTCTAACTACACCTATCCGTATATGAGAAAACAGAGTGAAACGTGAAAATTGCAACTGTTACTGCAAACGAATGCTTCAACCTAGAAGAACGAAAGTTGGGCAGCCAAGTGGGATTGTTGTAGTGACCATTACCTGAAAGTATCATGAAGATTGGATGAAAAAATGTATGCTGATATTTCAGGACTTTAGTAGTTTTTTGGAAGATTGGAAACCCCTTTCAATGAAGGTGTTTTTCGCCCATCTCTGCTTAGGGCTACATCAAGAGGAAACAAACCATAGAGATAGAACTTAGAACTACTTCATTCTGTGAAGTTTCAAGAAGCTAGCACAAACCGTGTTTGATTTACGGTTCCAACTAGATCTATCCATATAGCAGAAAACAGAGTGAAACCTAACAATCGAAACTGTTAGTGCAAACGAATGCTTCAACCTAGATCACAAAACTTGGGCAGCCAAATGAGATTGTTGTAGTGATGATTACCTGAAAGTATTGTGAAGATTAGATGAAAAAATATATGCTGAGAATTCAGGAGACTCATGGTTTTTTGGAAACTTGGAAGACCATTTCAATGAAGGTGTTTGCCCGACAGGCTCTGCTTAGGGCTTAATCAAGCGGAAACAAACCATAGAGATAGAACATGGAACTACTTCATTGTGTCAAGATTGAAGAAGCTAGCACAAACCGTTTTTGATTTAGAGTTCTAACTACACCTATCCGTATATGAGAAAACAGAGTGAAACGTGAAAATTGAAACTGTTACTGCAAACGAATGCTTCAACCTAGAAGAACGAAAGTTGGGCAGCCAAGTGGGATTGTTGTAGTGACCATTACCTGAAAGTATCATGAAGATTGGATGAAAAAATGTATGCTGATATTTCAGGACTTTTGTAGTTTTTTGGAAGATTGGAAACCCCTTTCAATGAAGGTGTTTTTCGCCCATCTCTGCTTAGGGCTACATCAAGAGGAAACAAACCATAGAGATAGAACTCAGAACTACTTCATTCTGTGAAAATTCAAGAAGCTACCACAAACCGTGTTTGATTTATAGTTCCAACTACATCTATCCATATTGGAGAAAACAGAGTAAAACCTAACTATCGAAACTGATGGTGCAAACGAATGCTTCAACCTAGAATTACAAAACTTGGGCAGCCAAGTGAGATTGTTGTAGTGATGATTACCTGAAAGTATTGTGAAGATTAGATGAAAAAATATATGCTGAGAATTCAGGAGACTCATGGTTTTTTGGAAGCTTGGAAGACCTTTTCAATGAAAGTTTGTTTCCGACAGGCTCTGCTTAGGGCTTAATCAAGCGGAAACAAACCATAGAGATAGAACATGGAACTACTTCATTGTGTCAAGTTTGAAGAAGCTAACACAAACCGTTTTTGATTTAGAGTTCTAACTACACCTATCCGTATATGAGAAAACAGAGTGAAACGTGAAAATTGAAACTGTTACTGCAAACGAATGCTTCAACCTAGAAGAACGAAAGTTGGGCAGCCAAGTGGGATTGTTGTAGTGACCATTACCTGAAAGTATCATGAAGATTGGATGAAAAAATGTGTGCTGATATTTCAGGACTTTTGTAGTTTTTTGGAAGATTGGAAACCCCTTTCAATGAAGGTGTTTTTCGCCCATCTCTGCTTAGGGCTACATCAAGAGGAAACAATCCATAGAGATAGCACTTAGAACTACTTCATTCTGTGAAGTTTCAAGAAGCTAGCACAAACCGTGTTTGATTTACGGTTCCAACTAGATCTATCCACATAGCAGAAAACAGAGTGAAACCTAACAATCGAAACTGTTAGTGCAAACGAATGCTTCAACCTAGAAGTACGAAACTTGGGCAGCCAAGTGAGATTGTTGTAGTGATGATTACCTGAAAGTATTGTGTAGATTGGATGAAAAAATATATGCTGAGAATTCAGGACCTCATGGTTTTTTGGAAGCTTGGAAGACCTTTTCAAAGAAAGTTTGTGCCCGACAGGCTCTGCTTAGGGCTACATCAAGCAGAAACAAACCATGGAGATAGAACATGGAACTACTTCATTGTGTCAAGTTTCGAGAAGCTAGCACAAACCGTGTTTGATTTAGAGTTCTAACTACACCTATCCGTATATGAGAAAACAGAGTGAAACGTGAAAATTGAAACTGTTACTGCAAACGAATGCTTCAACCTAGAAGAACGAAAGTTGGGCAGCCAAGTGGGATTGTTGTAGTGATCATTACCTGAAAGTATCATGAAGATTGGAAGAAAAAATATATGCAGAGATTTCAGGACTTTTGTAGATTTTGGAAGATTGGAAACCCCTTTCAATGAAGGTGTTTTTTGCCCATCTCTGCTTAGGGCTACATCAAGAGGAAACAAACCATAGAGATAGCACTTAGAACTACTTCATTCTGTGAAGTTTCAAGAAGCTAGCACAAACCGTGTTTGATTTACAGTTCCAACTATATCTATCCATATAGGAGAAAACAGAGTGAAACCTAACAATCGAAACTGTTAGTGCAAACGAATGCTTCAACCTAGAAGTACGAAACTTGGGCAGCCAAGTGAGATTGTTGTAGTGACGATTACCTGAAAGTTTTGTGAAGATTGGATGAAAAAATATATGCTGAGAATTCAGGAGACTCATGGTTTTTTGGATGCTTGGAAGACCTTTTCAATGAAGGTGTTTGCCCGCAAGTCTCTGCTTAGGGCTTAATCAAGCGGAAACAAACCATAAAGATAGAACATGGAACTACTTCATTGTATCAAGTTTCAAGAAGCTAGCACAAACCGTGTTTGATTTAGAGTTCTAACTACACCTATCCGTATATGAGAAAACAGAGTGAAACGTGAAAATTGAAACTGTTACTGCAAACGAATGCTTCAACCTAGAAGAACGAAAGTTGGGCAGCCAAGTGGGATTGTTGTAGTGACCATTACCTGAAAGTATCATGAAGATTGGATGAAAAAATGTATGCTGATATTTCAGGACTTTTGTAGTTTTTTGGAAGATTGGAAACCCCTTTCAATGAAGGTGTTTTTCGCCCATCTCTGCTTAGGGCTACATCAAGAGGAAACAAACCATAGAGATAGAACTCAGAACTACTTCATTCTGTGAAGATTCAAGAAGCTACCACAAACCGTGTTTGATTTATAGTTCCAACTACATCTATCCATATAGCAGAAAACAGAGTAAAACCTAACTATCGAAACTGATGGTGCAAACGAATGCTTCAACCTAGAATTACAAAACTTGGGCAGCCAAGTGAGATTGTTGTAGTGATGATTACCTGAAAGTATTGTGAAGATTAGATGAAAAAATATATGCTGAGAATTCAGGAGACTCATGGTTTTTTGGAAGCTTGGAAGACCTTTTCAATGAAAGTTTGTTTCCTACAGGCTCTGCTTAGGGCTTAATCAAGCGGAAACAAACCATAGAGATAGAACATGGAACTACTTCATTGTGTCAAGTTTGAAGAAGCTAACACAAACCGTTTTTGATTTAGAGTTCTAACTACACCTATCCGTATATGAGAAAACAGAGTGAAACGTGAAAATTGAAACTGTTACTGCAAACGAATGCTTCAACCTAGAAGAACGAAAGTTGGGCAGCCAAGTGGGATTGTTGTAGTGACCATTACCTGAAAGTATCATGAAGATTGGATGAAAAAATGTGTGCTGATATTTCAGGACTTTTGTAGTTTTTTGGAAGATTGGAAACCCCTTTCAATGAAGGTGTTTTTCGCCCATCTCTGCTTAGGGCTACATCAAGAGGAAACAATCCATAGAGATAGCACTTAGAACTACTTCATTCTGTGAACTTTCAAGAAGCTAGCACAAACCGTGTTTGATTTACGGTTCCAACTAGATCTATCCATATAGCAGAAAACAGAGTGAAACCTAACAATCGAAACTGTTAGTGCAAACGAATGCTTCAACCTAGAAGTACGAAACTTGGGCAGCCAAGTGAGATTGTTGTAGTGATGATTACCTGAAAGTATTGTGAAGATTGGATGAAAAAATATATGCTGAGAATTCAGGACCTCATGGTTTTTTGGAAGCTTGGAAGACCTTTTCAAAGAAAGTTTGTGCCCGACAGGCTCTGCTTAGGGCTACATCAAGCGGAAACAAACCATAGAGATAGAACATGGAACTACTTCATTGTGTCAAGTTTGAAGAAGCTAACACAAACCGTTTTTGATTTAGAGTTCTAACTACACCTATCCGTATATGAGAAAACAGAGTGAAACGTGAAAATTGAAACTGTTACTGCAAACGAATGCTTCAACCTAGAAGAACGAAAGTTGGGCAGCCAAGTGGGATTGTTGTAGTGACCATTACCTGAAAGTATCATGAAGATTGGATGAAAAAATGTGTGCTGATATTTCAGGACTTTTGTAGTTTTTTGGAAGATTGGAAACCCCTTTCAATGAAGGTGTTTTTCGCCCATCTCTGCTTAGGGCTACATCAAGAGGAAACAATCCATAGAGATAGCACTTAGAACTACTTCATTCTGTGAAGTTTCAAGAAGCTAGCACAAACCGTGTTTGATTTACGGTTCCAACTAGATCTATCCACATAGCAGAAAACAGAGTGAAACCTAACAATCGAAACTGTTAGTGCAAACGAATGCTTCAACCTAGAAGTACGAAACTTGGGCAGCCAAGTGAGATTGTTGTAGTGATGATTACCTGAAAGTATTGTGAAGATTGGATGAAAAAATATATGCTGAGAATTCAGGACCTCATGGTTTTTTGGAAGCTTGGAAGACCTTTTCAAAGAAAGTTTGTGCCCGACAGGCTCTGCTTAGGGCTACATCAAGCAGAAACAAACCATGGAGATAGAACATGGAACTACTTCATTGTGTCAAGTTTCGAGAAGCTAGCACAAACCGTGTTTGATTTAGAGTTCTAACTACACCTATCCGTATATGAGAAAACAGAGTGAAAAGTGAAAATTGAAACTGTTACTGCAAACGAATGCTTCAACCTAGAAGAACGAAAGTTGGGCAGCCAAGTGGGATTGTTGTAGTGACCATTACCTGAAAGTATCATGAAGATTGGATGAAAAAATGTATGCTGATATTTCAGGACTTTTGTAGTTTTTTGGAAGATTGCAAACCCCTTTCAATGAAGGAGTTTTTCGCCCATCTCTGCTTAGGGCTACATCAAGAGGAAACAATCCATAGAGATAGCACTTAGAACTACTTCATTCTGTGAAGTTTCAAGAAGCTAGCCCAAACCGTGTTTGATTTACGGTTCCAACTAGATCTATCCATATAGCAGAAAACAGAGTGAAACCTAACAATCGAAACTGTTAGTGCAAACGAATGCTTCAACCTAGAAGTACGAAACTTGGGCAGCCAAGTGAGATTGTTGTAGTGATGATTACCTGAAAGTATTGTGTAGATTGGATGAAAAAATATGTGCTGAGAATTCAGGAGACTCATGGTTTTTTGGAAGCTTGGAGACCTTTTCAATGAAGGTGTTTGCCCGCAAGTCTCTGCTTAGGGCTTAATCAAGCGGAAACAAACCATAGAGATAGAACATGGAACTACTTCATTGTATCAAGTTTCAAGAAGCTAGCACAAACCGTGTTTGATTTACAGTTCTAACTACACCTATCCGTATATGACAAAACAGAGTGAAACGTGAAAATTGAAACTGTTACTGCAAACGAATGCTTCAACCTAGAAGAACGAAAGTTGGGCAGCCAAGTGGGATTGTTGTAGTGATCATTACCTGAAAGTATCATGAAGATTGGATGAAAAAATATATGCAGAGATTTCAGGACTTTTGTAGATTTTGGAAGATTGGAAACCCCTTTCAGTGAAGGTGTTTTTTGCCCATCTCTGCTTAGGGCTACATCAAGAGGAAACAAACCATAGAGATAGCACTTAGAACTACTTCATTCTGTGAAGTTTCAAGAAGCTACCACAAACCGTGTTTGATTTACAGTTCCAACTATATCTATCCATATAGGAGAAAACAGAGTGAAACCTACAATCGAAACTGTTAGTGCAAACGAATGCTTCAACCTAGAAGTACGAAACTTGGGCAGCCAAGTGAGATTGTTGTAGTGATGATTACCTGAAAGTTTTGTGAAGATTGGATGAAAAAATATATGCTGAGAATTCAGGAGACTCATGGTTTTTTGGAAGCTTGGAAGACCTTTTCAATGAAGGTGTTTGCCCGCAAGTCTCTGCTTAGGGCTTAATCAAGCGGAAACAAACCATAAAGATAGAACATGGAACTACTTCATTGTATCAAGTTTCAAGAAGCTAGCACAAACCGTGTTTGATTTAGAGTTCTAACTACACCTATCCGTATATGAGAAAACAGAGTGAAACGTGAAAATTGAAACTGTTACTGCAAACGAATGCTTCAACCTAGAAGAACGAAAGTTGGGCAGCCAAGTGGGATTGTTGTAGTGACCATTACCTGAAAGTATCATGAAGATTGGATGAAAAAATGTATGCTGATATTTCAGGACTTTTGTAGTTTTTTGGAAGATTGGAAACCCCTTTCAATGAAGGTGTTTTTCGCCCATCTCTGCTTAGGGCTACATCAAGAGGAAACAAACCATAGAGATAGAACTCAGAACTACTTCATTCTGTGAAAATTCAAGAAGCTACCACAAACCGTGTTTGATTTATAGTTCCAACTACATCTATCCATATTGGAGAAAACAGAGTAAAACCTAACTATCGAAACTGATGGTACAAACGAATGCTTCAACCTAGAATTACAAAACTTGGGCAGCCAAGTGAGATTGTTGTAGTGATGATTACCTGAAAGTATTGTGAAGATTAGATGAAAAAATATATGCTGAGAATTCAGGAGACTCATGGTTTTTTGGAAGCTTGGAAGACCTTTTCAATGAAAGTTTGTTTCCGACAGGCTCTGCTTAGGGCTTAATCAAGCGGAAACAAACCATAGAGATAGAACATGGAACTACTTCATTGTGTCATGTTTGAAGAAGCTAACACAAACCGTTTTTGATTTAGAGTTCTAACTACACCTATCCGTATATGAGAAAACAGAGTGAAACGTGAAAATTGAAACTGTTACTGCAAACGAATGCTTCAACCTAGAAGAACGAAAGTTGGGCAGCCAAGTGGGATTGTTGTAGTGACCATTACCTGAA
The DNA here is from genome assembly GCF_048772815.1 of Callospermophilus lateralis. Taxonomy (NCBI): domain Eukaryota; kingdom Metazoa; phylum Chordata; class Mammalia; order Rodentia; family Sciuridae; genus Callospermophilus; species Callospermophilus lateralis. The sequence goes on from NW_027515645.1 coordinate 22,796, forward strand.
AGTATCATGAAGATTGGATGAAAAAATGTGTGCTGATATTTCAGGACTTTTGTAGTTTTTTGGAAGATTGGAAACCCCTTTCAATGAAGGTGTTTTTCGCCCATCTCTGCTTAGGGCTACATCAAGAGGAAACAATCCATAGAGATAGCACTTAGAACTACTTCATTCTGTGAACTTTCAAGAAGCTAGCACAAACCGTGTTTGATTTACGGTTCCAACTAGATCTATCCATATAGCAGAAAACAGAGTGAAACCTAACAATCGAAACTGTTAGTGCAAACGAATGCTTCAACCTAGAAGTACGAAACTTGGGCAGCCAAGTGAGATTGTTGTAGTGATGATTACCTGAAAGTATTGTGAAGATTGGATGAAAAAATATATGCTGAGAATTCTGGACATCATGGTTTTTTGGAAGCTTGGAAGACCTTTTCAAAGAAAGTTTGTGCCCGACAGGCTCTGCTTAGGGCTACATCAAGCAGAAACAAACCATGGAGACAGAACATGGAACTACTTCATTGTGTCATGTTTCGAGAAGCTAGCACAAACCGTGTTTGATTTAGAGTTCTAACTACACCTATCCGTATATGAGAAAACAGTGAAACGTGAAAATTGAAACTGTTACTGCAAACGAATGCTTCAACCTAGAAGAACGAAAGTTGGGCAGCCAAGTGGGATTGTTGTAGTGACCATTACCTGAAAGTATCATGAAGATTGGATGAAAAAATGTATGCTGATATTTCAGGACTTTAGTAGTTTTTTGGAAGATTGGAAACCCCTTTCAATGAAGGTGTTTTTCGCCCATCTCTGCTTAGGGCTACATCAAGAGGAAACAATCCATAGAGATAGAACTTAGAACTACTTCATTCTGTGAAGTTTCAAAAAGCTAGCACAAACCGTGTTTGATTTACAGTTCCAACTACATCTATCCATATAGCAGTAAACAGAGTGAAACCAAACAATCGAAACTGTTAGTGCAAACGAATGCTTCAACCTAGAAGTACGAAACTTGGGCAGCCAAGTGAGATTGTTGTAGTGATGATTACCTGAAAGTATTGTGAAGATTGGATGAAAAAATATATGCTGAGAATTCAGGAGACTCATGGTTTTTTGGAAGCTTGGAAGACCTTTTCAATGTAAGTTTGTGCCCGACAGGCTCTGCTTAGGGCTTAATCAAGCGGAAACAAACCATAGAGATAGAACATGGAACTACTTCATTGTGTCAAGTTTCAAGAAGCTAGCACAAACCGTGTTTGATTTAGCGTTCTAACTACACCTATCCGTATATGAGAAAACAGAGTGAAACGTGAAAATTGCAACTGTTACTGCAAACGAATGCTTCAACCTAGAAGAACGAAAGTTGGGCAGCCAAGTGGGATTGTTGTAGTGACCATTACCTGAAAGTATCATGAAGATTGGATGAAAAAATGTATGCTGATATTTCAGGACTTTAGTAGTTTTTTGGAAGATTGGAAACCCCTTTCAATGAAGGTGTTTTTCCCCCATCTCTGCTTAGGGCTACATCAAGAGGAAACAAACCATAGAGATAGAACTTAGAACTACTTCATTCTGTGAAGTTTCAAGAAGCTAGCACAAACCGTGTTTGATTTACGGTTCCAACTAGATCTATCCATATAGCAGAAAACAGAGTGAAACCTAACAATCGAAACTGTTAGTGCAAACGAATGCTTCAACCTAGATCACAAAACTTGGGCAGCCAAGTGAGATTGTTGTAGTGATGATTACCTGAAAGTATTGTGAAGATTAGATGAAAAAATATATGCTGAGAATTCAGGAGACTCATGGTTTTTTGGAAACTTGGAAGACCATTTCAATGAAGGTGTTTGCCCGACAGGCTCTGCTTAGGGCTTAATCAAGCGGAAACAAACCATAGAGATAGAACATGGAACTACTTCATTGTGTCAAGATTGAAGAAGCTAGCACAAACCGTTTTTGATTTAGAGTTCTAACTACACCTATCCGTATATGAGAAAACAGAGTGAAACGTGAAAATTGAACCTGTTACTGCAAACGAATGCTTCAACCTAGAAGAACGAAAGTTGGGCAGCCAAGTGGGATTGTTGTAGTGACCATTACCTGAAAGTATCATGAAGATTGGATGAAAAAATGTATGCTGATATTTCAGGACTTTTGTAGTTTTTTTGGAAGATTGGAAACCCCTTTCAATGAAGGTGTTTTTCGCCCATCTCTGCTTAGGGCTACATCAAGAGGAAACAAACCATAGAGATAGAACTCAGAACTACTTCATTCTGTGAAGATTCAAGAAGCTACCACAAACCGTGTTTGATTTATAGTTCCAACTACATCTATCCATATAGGAGAAAACAGAGTAAAACCTAACTATCGAAACTGATCGTGCAAACGAATGCTTCAACCTAGAATTACAAAACTTGGGCAGCCAAGTGAGATTGTTGTAGTGATGATTACCTGAAAGTATTGTGAAGATTAGATGAAAAAATATATGCTGAGAATTCAGGAGACTCATGGTTTTTTGGAAGCTTGGAAGACCTTTTCAATGAAAGTTTGTTTCCGACAGGCTCTGCTTAGGGCTTAATCAAGCGGAAACAAACCATAGAGATAGAAGATGGAACTACTTCATTGTGTCAAGTTTGAAGAAGCTAACACAAACCGTTTTTGATTTAGAGTTCTAACTACACCTATCCGTATATGAGAAAACAGAGTGAAACGTGAAAATTGAAACTGTTACTGCAAACGAATGCTTCAACCTAGAAGAACGAAAGTTGGGCAGCCAAGTGGGATTGTTGTAGTGACCATTACCTGAAAGTATCATGAAGATTGGATGAAAAAATGTGTGCTGATATTTCAGGACTTTTGTAGTTTTTTGGAAGATTGGAAACCCCTTTCAATGAAGGTGTTTTTCGCCCATCTCTGCTTAGGGCTACATCAAGAGGAAACAATCCATAGAGATAGCACTTAGAACTACTTCATTCTGTGAAGTTTCAAGAAGCTAGCACAAACCGTGTTTGATTTACGGTTCCAACTAGATCTATCCACATAGCAGAAAACAGAGTGAAACCTAACAATCGAAACTGTTAGTGCAAACGAATGCTTCAACCTAGAAGTACGAAACTTGGGCAGCCAAGTGAGATTGTTGTAGTGATGATTACCTGAAAGTATTGTGAAGATTGGATGAAAAAATATATGCTGAGAATTCAGGACCTCATGGTTTTTTGGAAGCTTGGAAGACCTTTTCAAAGAAAGTTTGTGCCCGACAGGCTCTGCTTAGGGCTACATCAAGCAGAAACAAACCATGGAGATAGAACATGGAACTACTTCATTGTGTCAAGTTTCGAGAAGCTAGCACAAACCGTGTTTGATTTAGAGTTCTAACTACACCTATCCGTATATGAGAAAACAGAGTGAAAAGTGAAAATTGAAACTGTTACTGCAAACGAATGCTTCAACCTAGAAGAACGAAAGTTGGGCAGCCAAGTGGGATTGTTGTAGTGACCATTACCTGAAAGTATCATGAAGATTGGATGAAAAAATGTATGCTGATATTTCAGGACTTTTGTAGTTTTTTGGAAGATTGCAAACCCCTTTCAATGAAGGAGTTTTTCGCCCATCTCTGCTTAGTGCTACATCAAGAGGAAACAATCCATAGAGATAGCACTTAGAACTACTTCATTCTGTGAAGTTTCAAGAAGCTAGCCCAAACCGTGTTTGATTTACGGTTCCAACTAGATCTATCCATATAGCAGAAAACAGAGTGAAACCTAACAATCGAAACTGTTAGTGCAAACGAATGCTTCAACCTAGAAGTACGAAACTTGGGCAGCCAAGTGAGATTGTTGTAGTGATGATTACCTGAAAGTATTGTGTAGATTGGATGAAAAAATATGTGCTGAGAATTCAGGAGACTCATGGTTTTTTGGAAGCTTGGAGACCTTTTCAATGAAGGTGTTTGCCCGCAAGTCTCTGCTTAGGGCTTAATCAAGCGGAAACAAACCATAGAGATAGAACATGGAACTACTTCATTGTATCAAGTTTCAAGAAGCTAGCACAAACCGTGTTTGATTTACAGTTCTAACTAAACCTATCCGTATATGACAAAACAGAGTGAAACGTGAAAATTGAAACTGTTACTGCAAACGAATGCTTCAACCTAGAAGAACGAAAGTTGGGCAGCCAAGTGGGATTGTTGTAGTGATCATTACCTGAAAGTATCATGAAGATTGGAAGAAAAAATATATGCAGAGATTTCAGGACTTTTGTAGATTTTGGAAGATTGGAAACCCCTTTCAATGAAGGTGTTTTTTGCCCATCTCTGCTTAGGGCTACATCAAGAGGAAACAAACCATAGAGATAGCACTTAGAACTACTTCATTCTGTGAAGTTTCAAGAAGCTAGCACAAACCGTGTTTGATTTACAGTTCCAACTATATCTATCCATATAGGAGAAAACAGAGTGAAACCTAACAATCGAAACTGTTAGTGCAAACGAATGCTTCAACCTAGAAGTACGAAACTTGGGCAGCCAAGTGAGATTGTTGTAGTGATGATTACCTGAAAGTTTTGTGAAGATTGGATGAAAAAATATATGCTGAGAATTCAGGAGACTCATGGTTTTTTGGAAGCTTGGAAGACCTTTTCAATGAAGGTGTTTGCCCGCAAGTCTCTGCTTAGGGCTTAATCAAGCGGAAACAAACCATAAAGATAGAACATGGAACTACTTCATTGTATCAAGTTTCAAGAAGCTAGCACAAACCGTGTTTGATTTAGAGTTCTAACTACACCTATCCGTATATGAGAAAACAGAGTGAAACGTGAAAATTGAAACTGTTACTGCAAACGAATGCTTCAACCTAGAAGAACGAAAGTTGGGCAGCCAAGTGGGATTGTTGTAGTGACCATTACCTGAAAGTATCATGAAGATTGGATGAAAAAATGTATGCTGATATTTCAGGACTTTTGTAGTTTTTTGGAAGATTGGAAACCCCTTTCAATGAAGGTGTTTTTCGCCCATCTCTGCTTAGGGCTACATCAAGAGGAAACAAACCATAGAGATAGAACTCAGAACTACTTCATTCTGTGAAGATTCAAGAAGCTACCACAAACCGTGTTTGATTTATAGTTCCAACTACATCTATCCATATAGGAGAAAACAGAGTAAAACCTAACTATCGAAACTGATGGTGCAAACGAATGCTTCAACCTAGAATTACAAAACTTGGGCAGCCAAGTGAGATTGTTGTAGTGATGATTACCTGAAAGTATTGTGAAGATTAGATGAAAAAATATATGCTGAGAATTCAGGAGACTCATGGTTTTTTGGAAGCTTGGAAGACCTTTTCAATGAAAGTTTGTTTCCTACAGGCTCTGCTTAGGGCTTAATCAAGCGGAAACAAACCATAGAGATAGAACATGGAACTACTTCATTGTGTCAAGTTTGAAGAAGCTAACACAAACCGTTTTTGATTTAGAGTTCTAACTACACCTATCCGTATATGAGAAAACAGAGTGAAACGTGAAAATTGAAACTGTTACTGCAAACGAATGCTTCAACCTAGAAGAACGAAAGTTGGGCAGCCAAGTGGGATTGTTGTAGTGACCATTACCTGAAAGTATCATGAAGATTGGATGAAAAAATGTGTGCTGATATTTCAGGACTTTTGTAGTTTTTTGGAAGATTGGAAACCCCTTTCAATGAAGGTGTTTTTCGCCCATCTCTGCTTAGGGCTACATCAAGAGGAAACAATCCATAGAGATAGCACTTAGAACTACTTCATTCTGTGAACTTTCAAGAAGCTAGCACAAACCGTGTTTGATTTACGGTTCCAACTAGATCTATCCATATAGCAGAAAACAGAGTGAAACCTAACAATCGAAACTGTTAGTGCAAACGAATGCTTCAACCTAGAAGTACGAAACTTGGGCAGCCAAGTGAGATTGTTGTAGTGATGATTACCTGAAAGTATTGTGAAGATTGGATGAAAAAATATATGCTGAGAATTCAGGACCTCATGGTTTTTTGGAAGCTTGGAAGACCTTTTCAAAGAAAGTTTGTGCCCGACAGGCTCTGCTTAGGGCTACATCAAGCGGAAACAAACCATAGAGATAGAACATGGAACTACTTCATTGTGTCAAGTTTCAAGAAGCTAGCACAAACCGTGTTTGATTTAGCGTTCTAACTACACCTATCCGTATATGAGAAAACAGAGTGAAACGTGAAAATTGAAACTGTTACTGCAAACGAATGCTTCAACCTAGAAGAACGAAAGTTGGGCAGCCAAGTGGGATTGTTGTAGTGACCATTACCTGAAAGTATCATGAAGATTGGATGAAAAAATGTATGCTGATATTTCAGGACTTTAGTAGTTTTTTGGAAGATTGGAAACCCCTTTCAATGAAGGTGTTTTTCGCCCATCTCTGCTTAGGGCTACATCAAGAGGAAACAAACCATAGAGATAGAACTTAGAACTACTTCATTCTGTGAAGTTTCAAGAAGCTAGCACAAACCGTGTTTGATTTACGGGTTCCAACTAGATCTATCCATATAGCAGAAAACAGAGTGAAACCTAACAATCGAAACTGTTAGTGCAAACGAATGCTTCAACCTAGATCACAAAACTTGGGCAGCCAAATGAGATTGTTGTAGTGATGATTACCTGAAAGTATTGTGAAGATTAGATGAAAAAATATATGCTGAGAATTCAGGAGACTCATGGTTTTTTGGAAACTTGGAAGACCATTTCAATGAAGGTGTTTGCCCGACAGGCTCTGCTTAGGGCTTAATCAAGCGGAAACAAACCATAGAGATAGAACATGGAACTACTTCATTGTGTCAAGATTGAAGAAGCTAGCACAAACCGTTTTTGATTTAGAGTTCTAACTACACCTATCCGTATATGAGAAAACAGAGTGAAACGTGAAAATTGAAACTGTTACTGCAAACGAATGCTTCAACCTAGAAGAACGAAAGTTGGGCAGCCAAGTGGGATTGTTGTAGTGACCATTACCTGAAAGTATCATGAAGATTGGATGAAAAATGTATGCTGATATTTCAGGACTTTAGTAGTTTTTTGGAAGATTGGAAACCCCTTTCAATGAAGGTGTTTTTCGCCCATCTCTGCTTAGGGCTACATCAAGAGGAAACAAACCATAGAGATAGAACTCAGAACTACTTCATTCTGTGAAAATTCAAGAAGCTACCACAAACCGTGTTTGATTTATAGTTCCAACTACATCTATCCATATTGGAGAAAACAGAGTAAAACCTAACTATCGAAACTGATGGTGCAAACGAATGCTTCAACCTAGAATTACAAAACTTGGGCAGCCAAGTGAGATTGTTGTAGTGATGATTACCTGAAAGTATTGTGAAGATTAGATGAAAAAATATATGCTGAGAATTCAGGAGACTCATGGTTTTTTGGAAACTTGGAAGACCATTTCAATGAAGGTGTTTGCCCGACAGGCTCTGCTTAGGGCTTAATCAAGCGGAAACAAACCATAGAGATAGAACATGGAACTACTTCATTGTGTCAAGATTGAAGAAGCTAGCACAAACCGTTTTTGATTTAGAGTTCTAACTACACCTATCCGTATATGAGAAAACAGAGTGAAACGTGAAAATTGAAACTGTTACTGCAAACGAAAGCTTCAACCTAGAAGAACGAAAGTTGGGCAGCCAAGTGGGATTGTTGTAGTGACCATTACCTGAAAGTATCATGAAGATTGGATGAAAAAATGTATGCTGATATTTCAGGACTTTTGTAGTTTTTTGGAAGATTGGAAACCCCTTTCAATGAAGGTGTTTTTCGCCCATCTCTGCTTAGGGCTACATCAAGAGGAAACAAACCATAGAGATAGAACTCAGAACTACTTCATTCTGTGAAGATTCAAGAAGCTACCACAAACCGTGTTTGATTTATAGTTCCAACTACATCTATCCATATTGGAGAAAACAGAGTAAAACCTAACTATCGAAACTGATGGTGCAAACGAATGCTTCAACCTAGAATTACAAAACTTGGGCAGCCAAGTGAGATTGTTGTAGTGATGATTACCTGAAAGTATTGTGAAGATTAGATGAAAAAATATATGCTGAGAATTCAGGACCTCATTGTTTTTTGGAAGCTTGGAAGACCTTTTCAAAGAAAGTTTGTGCCCGACAGGCTCTGCTTAGGGCTACATCAAGCAGAAACAAACCATGGAGATAGAACATGGAACTACTTCATTGTGTCAAGTTTCGAGAAGCTAGCACAAACCGTGTTTGATTTAGAGTTCTAACTACACCTATCCGTATATGAGAAAACAGAGTGAAAAGTGAAAATTGAAACTGTTACTGCAAACGAATGCTTCAACCTAGAAGAACGAAGTTGGGCAGCCAAGTGGGATTGTTGTAGTGACCATTACCTGAAAGTATCATGAAGATTGGATGAAAAAATGTATGCTGATATTTCAGGACTTTTGTAGTTTTTTGGAAGATTGCAAACCCCTTTCAATGAAGGAGTTTTTCGCCCATCTCTGCTTAGGGCTACATCAAGAGGAAACAATCCATAGAGATAGCACTTAGAACTACTTCATTCTGTGAAGTTTCAAGAAGCTAGCCCAAACCGTGTTTGATTTACGGTTCCAACCTAGATCTATCCATATAGCAGAAAACAGAGTGAAACCTAACAATCGAAACTGTTAGTGCAAACGAATGCTTCAACCTAGAAGTATGAAACATGGGCAGCCAAGTGAGATTGTTGTAGTGATGATTACCTGAAAGTATTGTGTAGATTGGATGAAAAAATATGTGCTGAGAATTCAGGAGACTCATGGTTTTTTGGAAGCTTGGAAGACCTTTTCAATGAAGGTGTTTGCCCGCAAGTCTCTGCTTAGGGCTTAATCAAGCGGAAACAAACCATAGAGATAGAACATGGAACTACTTCATTGTATCAAGTTTCAAGAAGCTAGCACAAACCGTGTTTGATTTACAGTTCTAACTACACCTATCCGTATATGACAAAACAGAGTGAAACGTGAAAATTGAAACTGTTACTGCAAACGAATGCTTCAACCTAGAAGAACGAAAGTTGGGCAGCCAAGTGGGATTGTTGTAGTGATCATTACCTGAAAGTATCATGAAGATTGGATGAAAAAATATATGCAGAGATTTCAGGACTTTTGTAGATTTTGGAAGATTGGAAACCCCTTTCAGTGAAGGTGTTTTTTGCCCATCTCTGCTTAGGGCTACATCAAGAGGAAACAAACCATAGAGATAGCACTTAGAACTACTTCATTCTGTGAAGTTTCAAGAAGCTAGCACAAACCGTGTTTGATTTACAGTTCCAACTATATCTATCCATATAGGAGAAAACAGAGTGAAACCTACAATCGAAACTGTTAGTGCAAACGAATGCTTCAACCTAGAAGTACGAAACTTGGGCAGCCAAGTGAGATTGTTGTAGTGATGATTACCTGAAAGTTTTGTGAAGATTGGATGAAAAATATATGCTGAGAATTCAGGAGACTCATGGTTTTTTGGAAGCTTGGAAGACCTTTTCAATGAAGGTGTTTGCCCGCAAGTCTCTGCTTAGGGCTTAATCAAGCGGAAACAAACCATAAAGATAGAACATGGAACTACTTCATTGTATCAAGTTTCAAGAAGCTAGCACAAACCGTGTTTGATTTAGAGTTCTAACTACACCTATCCGTATATGAGAAAACAGAGTGAAACGTGAAAATTGAAACTGTTACTGCAAACGAAAGCTTCAACCTAGAAGAACGAAAGTTGGGCAGCCAAGTGGGATTGTTGTAGTGACCATTACCTGAAAGTATCATGAAGATTGGATGAAAAAATGTATGCTGATATTTCAGGACTTTTGTAGTTTTTTGGAAGATTGGAAACCCTTTCAATGAAGGTGTTTTTCGCCCATCTCTGCTTAGGGCTACATCAAGAGGAAACAAACCATAGAGATAGAACTCAGAACTACTTCATTCTGTGAAGATTCAAGAAGCTACCACAAACCGTGTTTGATTTATAGTTCCAACTACATCTATCCATATTGGAGAAAACAGAGTAAAACCTAACTATCGAAACTGATGGTGCAAACGAATGCTTCAACCTAGAATTACAAAACTTGGGCAGCCAAGTGAGATTGTTGTAGTGATGATTACCTGAAAGTATTGTGAAGATTAGATGAAAAAATATATGCTGAGAATTCAGGACCTCATGGTTTTTTGGAAGCTTGGAAGACCTTTTTCAAAGAAAGTTTGTGCCCGACAGGCTCTGCTTAGGGCTACATCAAGCAGAAACAAACCATGGAGATAGAACATGGAACTACTTCATTGTGTCAAGTTTCGAGAAGCTAGCACAAACCGTGTTTGATTTAGAGTTCTAACTACACCTATCCGTATATGAGAAAACAGAGTGAAAAGTGAAAATTGAAACTGTTACTGCAAACGAATGCTTCAACCTAGAAGAACGAAAGTTGGGCAGCCAAGTGGGATTGTTGTAGTGACCATTACCTGAAAGTATCATGAAGATTGGATGAAAAAATGTATGCTGATATTTCAGGACTTTTGTAGTTTTTTGGAAGATTGCAAACCCCTTTCAATGAAGGAGTTTTTCGCCCATCTCTGCTTAGGGCTACATCAAGAGGAAACAATCCATAGAGATAGCACTTAGAACTACTTCATTCTGTGAAGTTTCAAGAAGCTAGCCCAAACCGTGTTTGATTTACGGTTCCAACTAGATCTATCCATATAGCAGAAAACAGAGTGAAACCTAACAATCGAAACTGTTAGTGCAAACGAATGCTTCAACCTAGAAGTACGAAACATGGGCAGCCAAGTGAGATTGTTGTAGTGATGATTACCTGAAAGTATTGTGTAGATTGGATGAAAAAATATGTGCTGAGAATTCAGGAGACTCATGGTTTTTTGGAAGCTTGGAAGACCTTTTCAATGAAGGTGTTTGCCCGCAAGTCTCTGCTTAGGGCTTAATCAAGCGGAAACAAACCATAGAGATAGAACATGGAACTACTTCATTGTATCAAGTTTCAAGAAGCTAGCACAAACCGTGTTTGATTTACAGTTCTAACTACACCTATCCGTATATGACAAAACAGAGTGAAACGTGAAAATTGAAACTGTTACTGCAAACGAATGCTTCAACCTAGAAGAACGAAAGTTGGGCAGCCAAGTGGGATTGTTGTAGTGATCATTACCTGAAAGTATCATGAAGATTGGATGAAAAAATATATGCAGAGATTTCAGGACTTTTGTAGATTTTGGAAGATTGGAAACCCCTTTCAGTGAAGGTGTTTTTTGCCCATCTCTGCTTAGGGCTACATCAAGAGGAAACAAACCATAGAGATAGCACTTAGAACTACTTCATTCTGTGAAGTTTCAAGAAGCTAGCACAAACCGTGTTTGATTTACAGTTCCAACTATATCTATCCATATAGGAGAAAACAGAGTGAAACCTACAATCGAAACTGTTAGTGCAAACGAATGCTTCAACCTAGAAGTACGAAACTTGGGCAGCCAAGTGAGATTGTTGTAGTGATGATTACCTGAAAGTTTTGTGAAGATTGGATGAAAAAATATATGCTGAGAATTCAGGAGACTCATGGTTTTTTTGGAAGCTTGGAAGACCTTTTCAATGAAGGTGTTTGCCCGCAAGTCTCTGCTTAGGGCTTAATCAAGCGGAAACAAACCATAAAGATAGAACATGGAACTACTTCATTGTATCAAGTTTCAAGAAGCTAGCACAAACCGTGTTTGATTTAGAGTTCTAACTACACCTATCCGTATATGAGAAAACAGAGTGAAACGTGAAAATTGAAACTGTTACTGCAAACGAATGCTTCAACCTAGAAGAACGAAAGTTGGGCAGCCAAGTGGGATTGTTGTAGTGACCATTACCTGAAAGTATCATGAAGATTGGATGAAAAAAGGTATGCTGATATTTCAGGACTTTTGTAGTTTTTTGGAAGATTGGAAACCCCTTTCAATGAAGGTGTTTTTCGCCCATCTCTGCTTAGGGCTACATCAAGAGGAAACAAACCATAGAGATAGAACTCAGAACTACTTCATTCTGTGAAGATTCAAGAAGCTACCACAAACCGTGTTTGATTTATAGTTCCAACTACATCTATCCATATAGGAGAAAACAGAGTAAAACCTAACTATCGAAACTGATCGTGCAAACGAATGCTTCAACCTAGAATTACAAAACTTGGGCAGCCAAGTGAGATTGTTGTAGTGATGATTACCTGAAAGTATTGTGAAGATTAGATGAAAAAATATATGCTGAGAATTCAGAGACTCATGGTTTTTTGGAAGCTTGGAAGACCTTTTCAATGAAAGTTTGTTTCCGACAGGCTCTGCTTAGGGCTTAATCAAGCGGAAACAAACCATAGAGATAGAACATGGAACTACTTCATTGTGTCAAGTTTGAAGAAGCTAACACAAACCGTTTTTGATTTAGAGTTCTAACTACACCTATCCGTATATGAGAAAACAGAGTGAAACGTGAAAATTGAAACTGTTACTGCAAACGAATGCTTCAACCTAGAAGAACGAAAGTTGGGCAGCCAAGTGGGATTGTTGTAGTGACCATTACCTGAAAGTATCATGAAGATTGGATGAAAAAATGTGTGCTGATATTTCAGGACTTTTGTAGTTTTTTGGAAGATTGGAAACCCCTTTCAATGAAGGTGTTTTTCGCCCATCTCTGCTTAGGGCTACATCAAGAGGAAACAATCCATAGAGATAGCACTTAGAACTACTTCATTCTGTGAAGTTTCAAGAAGCTAGCACAAACCGTGTTTGATTTACGGTTCCAACTAGATCTATCCACATAGCAGAAAACAGAGTGAAACCTAACAATCGAAACTGTTAGTGCAAACGAATGCTTCAACCTAGAAGTACGAAACTTGGGCAGCCAAGTGAGATTGTTGTAGTGATGATTACCTGAAAGTATTGTGAAGATTGGATGAAAAAATATATGCTGAGAATTCAGGACCTCATGGTTTTTTGGAAGCTTGGAAGACCTTTTCAAAGAAAGTTTGTGCCCGACAGGCTCTGCTTAGGGCTACATCAAGCAGAAACAACCATGGAGATAGAACATGGAACTACTTCATTGTGTCAAGTTTCGAGAAGCTAGCACAAACCGTGTTTGATTTAGAGTTCTAACTACACCTATCCGTATATGAGAAAACAGAGTGAAAAGTGAAAATTGAAACTGTTACTGCAAACGAATGCTTCAACCTAGAAGAACGAAAGTTGGGCAGCCAAGTGGGATTGTTGTAGTGACCATTACCTGAAAGTATCATGAAGATTGGATGAAAAAATGTATGCTGATATTTCAGGACTTTTGTAGTTTTTTGGAAGATTGCAAACCCCTTTCAATGAAGGAGTTTTTCGCCCATCTCTGCTTAGTGCTACATCAAGAGGAAACAATCCATAGAGATAGCACTTAGAACTACTTCATTCTGTGAAGTTTCAAGAAGCTAGCCCAAACCGTGTTTGATTTACGGTTCCAACTAGATCTATCCATATAGCAGAAAACAGAGTGAAACCTAACAATCGAAACTGTTAGTGCAAACGAATGCTTCAACCTAGAAGTACGAAACTTGGGCAGCCAAGTGAGATTGTTGTAGTGATGATTACCTGAAAGTATTGTGTAGATTGGATGAAAAAATATGTGCTGAGAATTCAGGAGACTCATGGTTTTTTGGAAGCTTGGAGACCTTTTCAATGAAGGTGTTTGCCCGCAAGTCTCTGCTTAGGGCTTAATCAAGCGGAAACAAACCATAGAGATAGAACATGGAACTACTTCATTGTATCAAGTTTCAAGAAGCTAGCACAAACCGTGTTTGATTTACAGTTCTAACTAAACCTATCCGTATATGACAAAACAGAGTGAAACGTGAAAATTGAAACTGTTACTGCAAACGAATGCTTCAACCTAGAAGAACGAAAGTTGGGCAGCCAAGTGGGATTGTTGTAGTGATCATTACCTGAAAGTATCATGAAGATTGGAAGAAAAAATATATGCAGAGATTTCAGGACTTTTGTAGATTTTGGAAGATTGGAAACCCCTTTCAATGAAGGTGTTTTTTGCCCATCTCTGCTTAGGGCTACATCAAGAGGAAACAAACCATAGAGATAGCACTTAGAACTACTTCATTCTGTGAAGTTTCAAGAAGCTAGCACAAACCGTGTTTGATTTACAGTTCCAACTATATCTATCCATATAGGAGAAAACAGAGTGAAACCTAACAATCGAAACTGTTAGTGCAAACGAATGCTTCAACCTAGAAGTACGAAACTTGGGCAGCCAAGTGAGATTGTTGTAGTGATGATTACCTGAAAGTTTTGTGAAGATTGGATGAAAAAATATATGCTGAGAATTCAGGAGACTCATGGTTTTTTGGAAGCTTGGAAGACCTTTTCAATGAAGGTGTTTGCCCGCAAGTCTCTGCTTAGGGCTTAATCAAGCGGAAACAAACCATAAAGATAGAACATGGAACTACTTCATTGTATCAAGTTTCAAGAAGCTAGCACAAACCGTGTTTGATTTAGAGTTCTAACTACACCTATCCGTATATGAGAAAACAGAGTGAAACGTGAAAATTGAAACTGTTACTGCAAACGAATGCTTCAACCTAGAAGAACGAAAGTTGGGCAGCCAAGTGGGATTGTTGTAGTGACCATTACCTGAAAGTATCATGAAGATTGGATGAAAAAATGTATGCTGATATTTCAGGACTTTTGTAGTTTTTTGGAAGATTGGAAACCCCTTTCAATGAAGGTGTTTTTCGCCCATCTCTGCTTAGGGCTACATCAAGAGGAAACAAACCATAGAGATAGAACTCAGAACTACTTCATTCTGTGAAGATTCAAGAAGCTACCACAAACCGTGTTTGATTTATAGTTCCAACTACATCTATCCATATAGGAGAAAACAGAGTAAAACCTAACTATCGAAACTGATGGTGCAAACGAATGCTTCAACCTAGAATTACAAAACTTGGGCAGCCAAGTGAGATTGTTGTAGTGATGATTACCTGAAAGTATTGTGAAGATTAGATGAAAAAATATATGCTGAGAATTCAGGAGACTCATGGTTTTTTGGAAGCTTGGAAGACCTTTTCAATGAAAGTTTGTTTCCTACAGGCTCTGCTTAGGGCTTAATCAAGCGGAAACAAACCATAGAGATAGAACATGGAACTACTTCATTGTGTCAAGTTTGAAGAAGCTAACACAAACCGTTTTTGATTTAGAGTTCTAACTACACCTATCCGTATATGAGAAAACAGAGTGAAACGTGAAAATTGAAACTGTTACTGCAAACGAATGCTTCAACCTAGAAGAACGAAAGTTGGGCAGCCAAGTGGGATTGTTGTAGTGACCATTACCTGAAAGTATCATGAAGATTGGATGAAAAAATGTGTGCTGATATTTCAGGACTTTTGTAGTTTTTTGGAAGATTGGAAACCCCTTTCAATGAAGGTGTTTTTCGCCCATCTCTGCTTAGGGCTACATCAAGAGGAAACAATCCATAGAGATAGCACTTAGAACTACTTCATTCTGTGAACTTTCAAGAAGCTAGCACAAACCGTGTTTGATTTACGGTTCCAACTAGATCTATCCATATAGCAGAAAACAGAGTGAAACCTAACAATCGAAACTGTTAGTGCAAACGAATGCTTCAACCTAGAAGTACGAAACTTGGGCAGCCAAGTGAGATTGTTGTAGTGATGATTACCTGAAAGTATTGTGAAGATTGGATGAAAAAATATATGCTGAGAATTCAGGACCTCATGGTTTTTTGGAAGCTTGGAAGACCTTTTCAAAGAAAGTTTGTGCCCGACAGGCTCTGCTTAGGGCTACATCAAGCGGAAACAAACCATAGAGATAGAACATGGAACTACTTCATTGTGTCAAGTTTCAAGAAGCTAGCACAAACCGTGTTTGATTTAGCGTTCTAACTACACCTATCCGTATATGAGAAAACAGAGTGAAACGTGAAAATTGAAACTGTTACTGCAAACGAATGCTTCAACCTAGAAGAACGAAAGTTGGGCAGCCAAGTGGGATTGTTGTAGTGACCATTACCTGAAAGTATCATGAAGATTGGATGAAAAAATGTATGCTGATATTTCAGGACTTTAGTAGTTTTTTGGAAGATTGGAAACCCCTTTCAATGAAGGTGTTTTTCGCCCATCTCTGCTTAGGGCTACATCAAGAGGAAACAAACCATAGAGATAGAACTTAGAACTACTTCATTCTGTGAAGTTTCAAGAAGCTAGCACAAACCGTGTTTGATTTACGGTTCCAACTAGATCTATCCATATAGCAGAAAACAGAGTGAAACCTAACAATCGAAACTGTTAGTGCAAACGAATGCTTCAACCTAGATCACAAAACTTGGGCAGCCAAATGAGATTGTTGTAGTGATGATTACCTGAAAGTATTGTGAAGATTAGATGAAAAAATATATGCTGAGAATTCAGGAGACTCATGGTTTTTTGGAAACTTGGAAGACCATTTCAATGAAGGTGTTTGCCCGACAGGCTCTGCTTAGGGCTTAATCAAGCGGAAACAAACCATAGAGATAGAACATGGAACTACTTCATTGTGTCAAGATTGAAGAAGCTAGCACAAACCGTTTTTGATTTAGAGTTCTAACTACACCTATCCGTATATGAGAAAACAGAGTGAAACGTGAAAATTGAAACTGTTACTGCAAACGAATGCTTCAACCTAGAAGAACGAAAGTTGGGCAGCCAAGTGGGATTGTTGTAGTGACCATTACCTGAAAGTATCATGAAGATTGGATGAAAAATGTATGCTGATATTTCAGGACTTTTGTAGTTTTTTGGAAGATTGGAAACCCCTTTCAATGAAGGTGTTTTTCGCCCATCTCTGCTTAGGGCTACATCAAGAGGAAACAAACCATAGAGATAGAACTCAGAACTACTTCATTCTGTGAAAATTCAAGAAGCTACCACAAACCGTGTTTGATTTATAGTTCCAACTACATCTATCCATATTGGAGAAAACAGAGTAAAACCTAACTATCGAAACTGATGGTGCAAACGAATGCTTCAACCTAGAATTACAAAACTTGGGCAGCCAAGTGAGATTGTTGTAGTGATGATTACCTGAAAGTATTGTGAAGATTAGATGAAAAAATATATGCTGAGAATTCAGGAGACTCATGGTTTTTTGGAAACTTGGAAGACCATTTCAATGAAGGTGTTTGCCCGACAGGCTCTGCTTAGGGCTTAATCAAGCGGAAACAAACCATAGAGATAGAACATGGAACTACTTCATTGTGTCAAGATTGAAGAAGCTAGCACAAACCGTTTTTGATTTAGAGTTCTAACTACACCTATCCGTATATGAGAAAACAGAGTGAAACGTGAAAATTGAAACTGTTACTGCAAACGAAAGCTTCAACCTAGAAGAACGAAAGTTGGGCAGCCAAGTGGGATTGTTGTAGTGACCATTACCTGAAAGTATCATGAAGATTGGATGAAAAAATGTATGCTGATATTTCAGGACTTTTGTAGTTTTTTGGAAGATTGGAAACCCCTTTCAATGAAGGTGTTTTTCGCCCATCTCTGCTTAGGGCTACATCAAGAGGAAACAAACCATAGAGATAGAACTCAGAACTACTTCATTCTGTGAAGATTCAAGAAGCTACCACAAACCGTGTTTGATTTATAGTTCCAACTACATCTATCCATATTGGAGAAAACAGAGTAAAACCTAACTATCGAAACTGATGGTGCAAACGAATGCTTCAACCTAGAATTACAAAACTTGGGCAGCCAAGTGAGATTGTTGTAGTGATGATTACCTGAAAGTATTGTGAAGATTAGATGAAAAAATATATGCTGAGAATTCAGGACCTCATGGTTTTTTGGAAGCTTGGAAGACCTTTTCAAAGAAAGTTTGTGCCCGACAGGCTCTGCTTAGGGCTACATCAAGCAGAAACAAACCATGGAGATAGAACATGGAACTACTTCATTGTGTCAAGTTTCGAGAAGCTAGCACAAACCGTGTTTGATTTAGAGTTCTAACTACACCTATCCGTATATGAGAAAACAGAGTGAAAAGTGAAAATTGAAACTGTTACTGCAAACGAATGCTTCAACCTAGAAGAACGAAAGTTGGGCAGCCAAGTGGGATTGTTGTAGTGACCATTACCTGAAAGTATCATGAAGATTGGATGAAAAAATGTATGCTGATATTTCAGGACTTTTGTAGTTTTTTGGAAGATTGCAAACCCCTTTCAATGAAGGAGTTTTTCGCCCATCTCTGCTTAGGGCTACATCAAGAGGAAACAATCCATAGAGATAGCACTTAGAACTACTTCATTCTGTGAAGTTTCAAGAAGCTAGCCCAAACCGTGTTTGATTTACGGTTCCAACTAGATCTATCCATATAGCAGAAAACAGAGTGAAACCTAACAATCGAAACTGTTAGTGCAAACGAATGCTTCAACCTAGAAGTACGAAACATGGGCAGCCAAGTGAGATTGTTGTAGTGATGATTACCTGAAAGTATTGTGTAGATTGGATGAAAAAATATGTGCTGAGAATTCAGGAGACTCATGGTTTTTTGGAAGCTTGGAAGACCTTTTCAATGAAGGTGTTTGCCCGCAAGTCTCTGCTTAGGGCTTAATCAAGCGGAAACAAACCATAGAGATAGAACATGGAACTACTTCATTGTATCAAGTTTCAAGAAGCTAGCACAAACCGTGTTTGATTTACAGTTCTAACTACACCTATCCGTATATGACAAAACAGAGTGAAACATGAAAATTGAAACTGTTACTGCAAACGAATGCTTCAACCTAGAAGAACGAAAGTTGGGCAGCCAAGTGGGATTGTTGTAGTGACCATTACCTGAAAGTATCATGAAGATTGGATGAAAAAAGGTATGCTGATATTTCAGGACTTTTGTAGTTTTTTGGAAGATTGGAAACCCCTTTCAATGAAGGTGTTTTTCGCCCATCTCTGCTTAGGGCTACATCAAGAGGAAACAAACCATAGAGATAGAACTCAGAACTACTTCATTCTGTGAAGATTCAAGAAGCTACCACAAACCGTGTTTAATTTATAGTTCCAACTACATCTATCCATATAGGAGAAAACAGAGTAAAACCTAACTATCGAAACTGATCGTGCAAACGAATGCTTCAACCTAGAATTACAAAAATTGGGCAGCCAAGTGAGATTGTTGTAGTGATGATTACCTGAAAGTATTGTGAAGATTAGATGAAAAAATATATGCTGAGAATTCAGGAGACTCATGGTTTTTTGGAAGCTTGGAAGACCTTTTCAATGAAAGTTTGTTTCCGACAGGCTCTGCTTAGGGCTTAATCAAGCGGAAACAAACCATAGAGATAGAACATGGAACTACTTCATTGTGTCAAGTTTGAAGAAGCTAACACAAACCGTTTTTGATTTAGAGTTCTAACTACACCTATCCGTATATGAGAAAACAGAGTGAAACGTGAAAATTGAAACTGTTACTGCAAACGAATGCTTCAACCTAGAAGAACGAAAGTTGGGCAGCCAAGTGGGATTGTTGTAGTGACCATTACCTGAAAGTATCATGAAGATTGGATGAAAAAATGTGTGCTGATATTTCAGGACTTTTGTAGTTTTTTGGAAGATTGGAAACCCCTTTCAATGAAGGTGTTTTTCGCCCATCTCTGCTTAGGGCTACATCAAGAGGAAACAATCCATAGAGATAGCACTTAGAACTACTTCATTCTGTGAACTTTCAAGAAGCTAGCACAAACCGTGTTTGATTTACGGTTCCAACTAGATCTATCCATATAGCAGAAAACAGAGTGAAACCTAACAATCGAAACTGTTAGTGCAAACGAATGCTTCAACCTAGAAGTACGAAACTTGGGCAGCCAAGTGAGATTGTTGTAGTGATGATTACCTGAAAGTATTGTGAAGATTGGATGAAAAAATATATGCTGAGAATTCAGGACATCATGGTTTTTTGGAAGCTTGGAAGACCTTTTCAAAGAAAGTTTGTGCCCGACAGGCTCTGCTTAGGGCTACATCAAGCAGAAACAAACCATGGAGACAGAACATGGAACTACTTCATTGTGTCATGTTTCGAGAAGCTAGCACAAACCGTGTTTGATTTAGAGTTCTAACTACACCTATCCGTATATGAGAAAACAGTGAAACGTGAAAATTGAAACTGTTACTGCAAACGAATGCTTCAACCTAGAAGAACGAAAGTTGGGCAGCCAAGTGGGATTGTTGTAGTGACCATTACCTGAAAGTATCATGAAGATTGGATGAAAAAATGTATGCTGATATTTCAGGACTTTAGTAGTTTTTTGGAAGATTGGAAACCCCTTTCAATGAAGGTGTTTTTCGCCCATCTCTGCTTAGGGCTACATCAAGAGGAAACAATCCATAGAGATAGAACTTAGAACTACTTCATTCTGTGAAGTTTCAAAAAGCTAGCACAAACCGTGTTTGATTTACAGTTCCAACTACATCTATCCATATAGCAGTAAACAGAGTGAAACCAAACAATCGAAACTGTTAGTGCAAACGAATGCTTCAACCTAGAAGTACGAAACTTGGGCAGCCAAGTGAGATTGTTGTAGTGATGATTACCTGAAAGTATTGTGAAGATTGGATGAAAAAATATATGCTGAGAATTCAGGAGACTCATGGTTTTTTGGAAGCTTGGAAGACCTTTTCAATGTAAGTTTGTGCCCGACAGGCTCTGCTTAGGGCTTAATCAAGCGGAAACAAACCATAGAGATAGAACATGGAACTACTTCATTGTGTCAAGTTTCAAGAAGCTAGCACAAACCGTGTTTGATTTAGCGTTCTAACTACACCTATCCGTATATGAGAAAACAGAGTGAAACGTGAAAATTGCAACTGTTACTGCAAACGAATGCTTCAACCTAGAAGAACGAAAGTTGGGCAGCCAAGTGGGATTGTTGTAGTGACCATTACCTGAAAGTATCATGAAGATTGGATGAAAAAATGTATGCTGATATTTCAGGACTTTAGTAGTTTTTTGGAAGATTGGAAACCCCTTTCAATGAAGGTGTTTTTCCCCCATCTCTGCTTAGGGCTACATCAAGAGGAAACAAACCATAGAGATAGAACTTAGAACTACTTCATTCTGTGAAGTTTCAAGAAGCTAGCACAAACCGTGTTTGATTTACGGTTCCAACTAGATCTATCCATATAGCAGAAAACAGAGTGAAACCTAACAATCGAAACTGTTAGTGCAAACGAATGCTTCAACCTAGATCACAAAACTTGGGCAGCCAAGTGAGATTGTTGTAGTGATGATTACCTGAAAGTATTGTGAAGATTAGATGAAAAAATATATGCTGAGAATTCTGGAGACTCATGGTTTTTTGGAAACTTGGAAGACCATTTCAATGAAGGTGTTTGCCCGACAGGCTCTGCTTAGGGCTTAATCAAGCGGAAACAAACCATAGAGATAGAACATGGAACTACTTCATTGTGTCAAGATTGAAGAAGCTAGCACAAACCGTTTTTGATTTAGAGTTCTAACTACACCTATCCGTATATGAGAAAACAGAGTGAAACGTGAAAATTGAAACTGTTACTGCAAACGAATGCTTCAACCTAGAAGAACGAAAGTTGGGCAGCCAAGTGGGATTGTTGTAGTGACCATTACCTGAAAGTATCATGAAGATTGGATGAAAAAATGTATGCTGATATTTCAGGACTTTTGTAGTTTTTTGGAAGATTGGAAACCCCTTTCAATGAAGGTGTTTTTCGCCCATCTCTGCTTAGGGCTACATCAAGAGGAAACAAACCATAGAGATAGAACATGGAACTACTTCATTGTGTCAAGATTGAAGAAGCTAGCACAAACCGTTTTTGATTTAGAGTTCTAACTACACCTATCCGTATATGAGAAAACAGAGTGAAACGTGAAAATTGAAACTGTTACTGCAAACGAATGCTTCAACCTAGAAGAACGAAAGTTGGGCAGCCAAGTGGGATTGTTGTAGTGACCATTACCTGAAAGTATCATGAAGATTGGATGAAAAAATGTATGCTGATATTTCAGGACTTTTGTAGTTTTTTGGAAGATTGGAAACCCCTTTCAATGAAGGTGTTTTTCGCCCATCTCTGCTTAGGGCTACATCAAGAGGAAACAAACCATAGAGATAGAACTCAGAACTACTTCATTCTGTGAAGATTCAAGAAGCTACCACAAACCGTGTTTGATTTATAGTTCCAACTACATCTATCCATATAGGAGAAAACAGAGTAAAACCTAACTATCGAAACTGATGGTGCAAACGAATGCTTCAACCTAGAATTACAAAACTTGGGCAGCCAAGTGAGATTGTTGTAGTGATGATTACCTGAAAGTATTGTGAAGATTAGATGAAAAAATATATGCTGAGAATTCAGGAGACTCATGGTTTTTTGGAAGCTTGGAAGACCTTTTCAATGAAAGTTTGTTTCCGACAGTCTCTGCTTAGGGCTTAATCAAGCGGAAACAAACCATAGAGATAGAAGATGGAACTACTTCATTGTGTCAAGTTTGAAGAAGCTAACACAAACCGTTTTTGATTTAGAGTTCTAACTACACCTATCCGTATATGAGAAAACAGAGTGAAACGTGAAAATTGAAACTGTTACTGCAAACGAATGCTTCAACCTAGAAGAACGAAAGTTGGGCAGCCAAGTGGGATTGTTGTAGTGACCATTACCTGAAAGTATCATGAAGATTGGATGAAAAAATGTGTGCTGATATTTCAGGACTTTTGTAGTTTTTTGGAAGATTGGAAACCCCTTTCAATGAAGGTGTTTTTCGCCCATCTCTGCTTAGGGCTACATCAAGAGGAAACAATCCATAGAGATAGCACTTAGAACTACTTCATTCTGTGAAGTTTCAAGAAGCTAGCACAAACCGTGTTTGATTTACGGTTCCAACTAGATCTATCCACATAGCAGAAAACAGAGTGAAACCTAACAATCGAAACTGTTAGTGCAAACGAATGCTTCAACCTAGAAGTACGAAACTTGGGCAGCCAAGTGAGATTGTTGTAGTGATGATTACCTGAAAGTATTGTGAAGATTGGATGAAAAAATATATGCTGAGAATTCAGGACCTCATGGTTTTTGGAAGCTTGGAAGACCTTTTCAAAGAAAGTTTGTGCCCGACAGGCTCTGCTTAGGGCTACATCAAGCAGAAACAAACCATGGAGATAGAACATGGAACTACTTCATTGTGTCAAGTTTCGAGAAGCTAGCACAAACCGTGTTTGATTTAGAGTTCTAACTACACCTATCCGTATATGAGAAAACAGAGTGAAAAGTGAAAATTGAAACTGTTACTGCAAACGAATGCTTCAACCTAGAAGAACGAAAGTTGGGCAGCCAAGTGGGATTGTTGTAGTGACCATTACCTGAAAGTATCATGAAGATTGGATGAAAAAATGTATGCTGATATTTCAGGACTTTTGTAGTTTTTTGGAAGATTGCAAACCCCTTTCAATGAAGGAGTTTTTCGCCCATCTCTGCTTAGGGCTACATCAAGAGGAAACAATCCATAGAGATAGCACTTAGAACTACTTCATTCTGTGAAGTTTCAAGAAGCTAGCCCAAACCGTGTTTGATTTACGGTTCCAACTAGATCTATCCATATAGCAGAAAACAGAGTGAAACCTAACAATCGAAACTGTTAGTGCAAACGAATGCTTCAACCTAGAAGTACGAAACTTGGGCAGCCAAGTGAGATTGTTGTAGTGATGATTACCTGAAAGTATTGTGTAGATTGGATGAAAAAATATGTGCTGAGAATTCAGGAGACTCATGGTTTTTTGGAAGCTTGGAAGACCTTTTCAATGAAGGTGTTTGCCCGCAAGTCTCTGCTTAGGGCTTAATCAAGCGGAAACAAACCATAGAGATAGAACATGGAACTACTTCATTGTATCAAGTTTCAAGAAGCTAGCACAAACCGTGTTTGATTTAGAGTTCTAACTACACCTATCCGTATATGAGAAAACAGAGTGAAAAGTGAAAATTGAAACTGTTACTGCAAACGAATGCTTCAACCTAGAAGAACGAAAGTTGGGCAGCCAAGTGGGATTGTTGTAGTGACCATTACCTGAAAGTATCATGAAGATAGGATGAAAAAATGTATGCTGATATTTCAGGACTTTTGTAGATTTTGGAAGATTGGAAACCCCTTTCAATGTAGGTGTTTTTTGCCCATCTCTGCTTAGGGCTACATCAAGAGGAAACAAACCATAGAGATAGCACTTAGAACTACTTCATTCTGTGAAGTTTCAAGGAGCTAGCACAAACCGTGTTTGATTTACAGTTCCAACTATATCTATCCATATAGGAGAAAACAGAGTGAAACCTACAATCGAAACTGTTAGTGCAAACGAATGCTTCAACCTAGAAGTACGAAACTTGGGCAGCCAAGTGAGATTGTTGTAGTGATGATTACCTGAAAGTTTTGTGAAGATTGGATGAAAAAATATATGCTGAGAATTCAGGAGACTCATGGTTTTTTGGAAGCTTGGAAGACCTTTTCAATGAAGGTGTTTGCCCGCAAGTCTCTGCTTAGGGCTTAATCAAGCGGAAACAAACCATAAAGATAGAACATGGAACTACTTCATTGTATCAAGTTTCAAGAAGCTAGCACAAACCGTGTTTGATTTAGAGTTCTAACTACACCTATCCGTATATGAGAAAACAGAGTGAAACGTGAAAATTGAAACTGTTACTGCAAACGAATGCTTCAACCTAGAAGAACGAAAGTTGGGCAGCCAAGTGGGATTGTTGTAGTGACCATTACCTGAAAGTATCATGAAGATTGGATGAAAAAATGTATGCTGATATTTCAGGACTTTTCTAGTTTTTTGGAAGATTGGAAACCCCCTTTCAATGAAGGTGTTTTTCGCCCATCTCTGCTTAGGGCTACATCAAGAGGAAACAAACCATAGAGATAGAACTCAGAACTACTTCATTCTGTGAAGATTCAAGAAGCTACCACAAACCGTGTTTGATTTATAGTTCCAACTACATCTATCCATATAGGAGAAAACAGAGTAAAACCTAACTATCGAAACTGATGGTGCAAACGAATGCTTCAACCTAGAATTACAAAACTTGGGCAGCCAAGTGAGATTGTTGTAGTGATGATTACCTGAAAGTATTGTGAAGATTAGATGAAAAAATATATGCTGAGAATTCAGGAGACTCATGGTTTTTGGAAGCTTGGAAGACCTTTTCAATGAAAGTTTGTTTCCGACAGGCTCTGCTTAGGGCTTAATCAAGCGGAAACAAACCATAGAGATAGAACATGGAACTACTTCATTGTGTCAAGTTTGAAGAAGCTAACACAAACCGTTTTTGATTTAGAGTTCTAACTACACCTATCCGTATATGAGAAAACAGAGTGAAACGTGAAAATTGAAACTGTTACTGCAAACGAATGCTTCAACCTAGAAGAACGAAAGTTGGGCAGCCAAGTGGGATTGTTGTAGTGACCATTACCTGAAAGTATCATGAAGATTGGATGAAAAAATGTGTGCTGATATTTCAGGACTTTTGTAGTTTTTTGGAAGATTGGAAACCCCTTTCAATGAAGGTGTTTTTCGCCCATCTCTGCTTAGGGCTACATCAAGAGGAAACAATCCATAGAGATAGCACTTAGAACTACTTCATTCTGTGAAGTTTCAAGAAGCTAGCACAAACCGTGTTTGATTTACGGTTCCAACTAGATCTATCCACATAGCAGAAAACAGAGTGAAACCTAACAATCGAAACTGTTAGTGCAAACGAATGCTTCAACCTAGAAGTACGAAACTTGGGCAGCCAAGTGAGATTGTTGTAGTGATGATTACCTGAAAGTATTGTGAAGATTGGATGAAAAAATATATGCTGAGAATTCAGGACCTCATGGTTTTTTGGAAGCTTGGAAGACCTTTTCAAAGAAAGTTTGTGCCCGACAGGCTCTGCTTAGGGCTACATCAAGCAGAAACAAACCATGGAGATAGAACATGGAACTACTTCATTGTGTCAAGTTTCGAGAAGCTAGCACAAACCGTGTTTGATTTAGAGTTCTAACTACACCTATCCGTATATGAGAAAACAGAGTGAAAAGTGAAAATTGAAACTGTTACTGCAAACGAATGCTTCAACCTAGAAGAACGAAAGTTGGGCAGCCAAGTGGGATTGTTGTAGTGACCATTACCTGAAAGTATCATGAAGATTGGATGAAAAAATGTATGCTGATATTTCAGGACTTTTGTAGTTTTTTGGAAGATTGCAAACCCCTTTCAATGAAGGAGTTTTTCGACCATCTCTGCTTAGGGCTACATCAAGAGGAAACAATCCATAGAGATAGCACTTAGAACTACTTCATTCTGTGAAGTTTCAAGAAGCTAGCCCAAACCGTGTTTGATTTACGGTTCCAACTAGATCTATCCATATAGCAGAAAACAGAGTGAAACCTAACAATCGAAACTGTTAGTGCAAACGAATGCTTCAACCTAGAAGTACGAAACTTGGGCAGCCAAGTGAGATTGTTGTAGTGATGATTACCTGAAAGTATTGTGTAGATTGGATGAAAAAATATGTGCTGAGAATTCAGGAGACTCATGGTTTTTTGGAAGCTTGGAAGACCTTTTCAATGAAGGTGTTTGCCCGCAAGTCTCTGCTTAGGGCTTAATCAAGCGGAAACAAACCATAGAGATAGAACATGGAACTACTTCATTGTATCAAGTTTCAAGAAGCTAGCACAAACCGTGTTTGATTTACAGTTCTAACTACACCTATCCGTATATGACAAAACAGAGTGAAACGTGAAAATTGAAACTGTTACTGCAAACGAATGCTTCAACCTAGAAGAACGAAAGTTGGGCAGCCAAGTGGGATTGTTGTAGTGATCATTACCTGAAAGTATCATGAAGATTGGATGAAAAAATATATGCAGAGATTTCAGGACTTTTGTAGATTTTGGAAGATTGGAAACCCCTTTCAATGAAGATGTTTTTTGCCCATCTCTGCTTAGGGCTACATCAAGAGGAAACAAACCATAGAGATAGCACTTAGAACTACTTCATTCTGTGAAGTTTCAAGAAGCTAGCACAAACCGTGTTTGATTTACAGTTCCAACTATATCTATCCATATAGGAGAAAACAGAGTGAAACCTACAATCGAAACTGTTAGTGCAAACGAATGCGTCAACCTAGAAGTACGAAACTTGGGCAGCCAAGTGAGATTGTTGTAGTGATGATTACCTGAAAGTTTTGTGAAGATTGGATGAAAAAATATATGCTGAGAATTCAGGAGACTCATGGTTTTTTGGATGCTTGGAAGACCTTTTCAATGAAGGTGTTTGCCCGACAGGCTCTGCTTAGGGCTTAATCACGCGGAAACAAACCATAGAGATAGAACATGGAACTACTTCATTGTGTCAAGATTGAAGAAGCTAGCACAAACCGTTTTTGATTTAGAGTTCTAACTACACCTATCCGTATATGAGAAAACAGAGTGAAACGTGAAAATTGAAACTGTTACTGCAAACGAATGCTTCAACCTAGAAGAACGAAAGTTGGGCAGCCAAGTGGGATTGTTGTAGTGACCATTACCTGAAAGTATCATGAAGATTGGATGAAAAAATGTATGCTGATATTTCAGGACTTTTGTAGTTTTTTGGAAGATTGGAAACCCCTTTCAATGAAGGTGTTTTTCGCCCATCTCTGCTTAGGGCTACATCAAGAGGAAACAAACCATAGAGATAGAACTCAGAACTACTTCATTCTGTGAAGATTCAAGAAGCTACCACAAACCGTGTTTGATTTATAGTTCCAACTACATCTATCCATATAGGAGAAAACAGAGTAAAACCTAACTATCGAAACTGATGGTGCAAACGAATGCTTCAACCTAGAATTACAAAACTTGGGCAGCCAAGTGAGATTGTTGTAGTGATGATTACCTGAAAGTATTGTGAAGATTAGATGAAAAAATATATGCTGAGAATTCAGGAGACTCATGGTTTTTTGGAAGCTTGGAAGACCTTTTCAATGAAAGTTTGTTTCCGACAGTCTCTGCTTAGGGCTTAATCAAGCGGAAACAAACCATAGAGATAGAAGATGGAACTACTTCATTGTGTCAAGTTTGAAGAAGCTAACACAAACCGTTTTTGATTTAGAGTTCTAACTACACCTATCCGTATATGAGAAAACAGAGTGAAACGTGAAAATTGAAACTGTTACTGCAAACGAATGCTTCAACCTAGAAGAACGAAAGTTGGGCAGCCAAGTGGGATTGTTGTAGTGACCATTACCTGAAAGTATCATGAAGATTGGATGAAAAAATGTGTGCTGATATTTCAGGACTTTTGTAGTTTTTTGGAAGATTGGAAACCCCTTTCAATGAAGGTGTTTTTCGCCCATCTCTGCTTAGGGCTACATCAAGAGGAAACAATCCATAGAGATAGCACTTAGAACTACTTCATTCTGTGAAGTTTCAAGAAGCTAGCACAAACCGTGTTTGATTTACCGTTCCAACTAGATCTATCCACATAGCAGAAAACAGAGTGAAACCTAACAATCGAAACTGTTAGTGCAAACGAATGCTTCAACCTAGAAGTACGAAACTTGGGCAGCCAAGTGAGATTGTTGTAGTGATGATTACCTGAAAGTATTGTGAAGATTGGATGAAAAAATATATGCTGAGAATTCAGGACCTCATGGTTTTTTGGAAGCTTGGAAGACCTTTTCAAAGAAAGTTTGTGCCCGACAGGCTCTGCTTAGGGCTACATCAAGCAGAAACAAACCATGGAGATAGAACATGGAACTACTTCATTGTGTCAAGTTTCGAGAAGCTAGCACAAACCGTGTTTGATTTAGAGTTCTAACTACACCTATCCGTATATGAGAAAACAGAGTGAAAAGTGAAAATTGAAACTGTTACTGCAAACGAATGCTTCAACCTAGAAGAACGAAAGTTGGGCAGCCAAGTGGGATTGTTGTAGTGACCATTACCTGAAAGTATCATGAAGATTGGATGAAAAAATGTATGCTGATATTTCAGGACTTTTGTAGTTTTTTGGAAGATTGCAAACCCCTTTCAATGAAGGAGTTTTTCGCCCATCTCTGCTTAGGGCTACATCAAGAGGAAACAATCCATAGAGATAGCACTTAGAACTACTTCATTCTGTGAAGTTTCAAGAAGCTAGCCCAAACCGTGTTTGATTTACGGTTCCAACTAGATCTATCCATATAGCAGAAAACAGAGTGAAACCTAACAATCGAAACTGTTAGTGCAAACGAATGCTTCAACCTAGAAGTACGAAACTTGGGCAGCCAAGTGAGATTGTTGTAGTGATGATTACCTGAAAGTATTGTGTAGATTGGATGAAAAAATATGTGCTGAGAATTCAGGAGACTCATGGTTTTTTGGAAGCTTGGAAGACCTTTTCAATGAAGGTGTTTGCCCGCAAGTCTCTGCTTAGGGCTTAATCAAGCGGAAACAAACCATAGAGATAGAACATGGAACTACTTCATTGTATCAAGTTTCAAGAAGCTAGCACAAACCGTGTTTGATTTAGAGTTCTAACTACACCTATCCGTATATGAGAAAACAGAGTGAAAAGTGAAAATTGAAACTGTTACTGCAAACGAATGCTTCAACCTAGAAGAACGAAAGTTGGGCAGCCAAGTGGGATTGTTGTAGTGACCATTACCTGAAAGTATCATGAAGATAGGATGAAAAAATGTATGCTGATATTTCAGGACTTTTGTAGATTTTGGAAGATTGGAAACCCCTTTCAATGTAGGTGTTTTTTGCCCATCTCTGCTTAGGGCTACATCAAGAGGAAACAAACCATAGAGATAGCACTTAGAACTACTTCATTCTGTGAAGTTTCAAGGAGCTAGCACAAACCGTGTTTGATTTACAGTTCCAACTATATCTATCCATATAGGAGAAAACAGAGTGAAACCTACAATCGAAACTGTTAGTGCAAACGAATGCTTCAACCTAGAAGTACGAAACTTGGGCAGCCAAGTGAGATTGTTGTAGTGATGATTACCTGAAAGTTTTGTGAAGATTGGATGAAAAAATATATGCTGAGAATTCAGGAGACTCATGGTTTTTTGGAAGCTTGGAAGACCTTTTCAATGAAGGTGTTTGCCCGCAAGTCTCTGCTTAGGGCTTAATCAAGCGGAAACAAACCATAAAGATAGAACATGGAACTACTTCATTGTATCAAGTTTCAAGAAGCTAGCACAAACCGTGTTTGATTTAGAGTTCTAACTACACCTATCCGTATATGAGAAAACAGAGTGAAACGTGAAAATTGAAACTGTTACTGCAAACGAATGCTTCAACCTAGAAGAACGAAAGTTGGGCAGCCAAGTGGGATTGTTGTAGTGACCATTACCTGAAAGTATCATGAAGATTGGATGAAAAAATGTATGCTGATATTTCAGGACTTTTCTAGTTTTTTGGAAGATTGGAAACCCCTTTCAATGAAGGTGTTTTTCGCCCATCTCTGCTTAGGGCTACATCAAGAGGAAACAAACCATAGAGATAGAACTCAGAACTACTTCATTCTGTGAAGATTCAAGAAGCTACCACAAACCGTGTTTGATTTATAGTTCCAACTACATCTATCCATATAGGAGAAAACAGAGTAAAACCTAACTATCGAAACTGATGGTGCAAACGAATGCTTCAACCTAGAATTACAAAACTTGGGCAGCCAAGTGAGATTGTTGTAGTGATGATTACCTGAAAGTATTGTGAAGATTAGATGAAAAAATATATGCTGAGAATTCAGGAGACTCATGGTTTTTTGGAAGCTTGGAAGACCTTTTCAATGAAAGTTTGTTTCCGACAGGCTCTGCTTAGGGCTTAATCAAGCGGAAACAAACCATAGAGATAGAACATGGAACTACTTCATTGTGTCAAGTTTGAAGAAGCTAACACAAACCGTTTTTGATTTAGAGTTCTAACTACACCTATCCGTATATGAGAAAACAGAGTGAAACGTGAAAATTGAAACTGTTACTGCAAACGAATGCTTCAACCTAGAAGAACGAAAGTTGGGCAGCCAAGTGGGATTGTTGTAGTGACCATTACCTGAAAGTATCATGAAGATTGGATGAAAAAATGTGTGCTGATATTTCAGGACTTTTGTAGTTTTTTGGAAGATTGGAAACCCCTTTCAATGAAGGTGTTTTTCGCCCATCTCTGCTTAGGGCTACATCAAGAGGAAACAATCCATAGAGATAGCACTTAGAACTACTTCATTCTGTGAAGTTTCAAGAAGCTAGCACAAACCGTGTTTGATTTACGGTTCCAACTAGATCTATCCACATAGCAGAAAACAGAGTGAAACCTAACAATCGAAACTGTTAGTGCAAACGAATGCTTCAACCTAGAAGTACGAAACTTGGGCAGCCAAGTGAGATTGTTGTAGTGATGATTACCTGAAAGTATTGTGAAGATTGGATGAAAAAATATATGCTGAGAATTCAGGACCTCATGGTTTTTTGGAAGCTTGGAAGACCTTTTCAAAGAAAGTTTGTGCCCGACAGGCTCTGCTTAGGGCTACATCAAGCAGAAACAAACCATGGAGATAGAACATGGAACTACTTCATTGTGTCAAGTTTCGAGAAGCTAGCACAAACCGTGTTTGATTTAGAGTTCTAACTACACCTATCCGTATATGAGAAAACAGAGTGAAAAGTGAAAATTGAAACTGTTACTGCAAACGAATGCTTCAACCTAGAAGAACGAAAGTTGGGCAGCCAAGTGGGATTGTTGTAGTGACCATTACCTGAAAGTATCATGAAGATTGGATGAAAAAATGTATGCTGATATTTCAGGACTTTTGTAGTTTTTTGGAAGATTGCAAACCCCTTTCAATGAAGGAGTTTTTCGCCCATCTCTGCTTAGGGCTACATCAAGAGGAAACAATCCATAGAGATAGCACTTAGAACTACTTCATTCTGTGAAGTTTCAAGAAGCTAGCCCAAACCGTGTTTGATTTACGGTTCCAACTAGATCTATCCATATAGCAGAAAACAGAGTGAAACCTAACAATCGAAACTGTTAGTGCAAACGAATGCTTCAACCTAGAAGTACGAAACTTGGGCAGCCAAGTGAGATTGTTGTAGTGATGATTACCTGAAAGTATTGTGTAGATTGGATGAAAAAATATGTGCTGAGAATTCAGGAGACTCATGGTTTTTTGGAAGCTTGGAAGACCTTTTCAATGAAGGTGTTTGCCCGCAAGTCTCTGCTTAGGGCTTAATCAAGCGGAAACAAACCATAGAGATAGAACATGGAACTACTTCATTGTATCAAGTTTCAAGAAGCTAGCACAAACCGTGTTTGATTTACAGTTCTAACTAAACCTATCCGTATATGACAAAACAGAGTGAAACGTGAAAATTGAAACTGTTACTGCAAACGAATGCTTCAACCTAGAAGAACGAAAGTTGGGCAGCCAAGTGGGATTGTTGTAGTGATCATTACCTGAAAGTATCATGAAGATTGGAAGAAAAAATATATGCAGAGATTTCAGGACTTTTGTAGATTTTGGAAGATTGGAAACCCCTTTCAATGAAGGTGTTTTTTGCCCATCTCTGCTTAGGGCTACATCAAGAGGAAACAAACCATAGAGATAGCACTTAGAACTACTTCATTCTGTGAAGTTTCAAGGAGCTAGCACAAACCGTGTTTGATTTACAGTTCCAACTATATCTATCCATATAGGAGAAAACAGAGTGAAACCTAACAATCGAAACTGTTAGTGCAAACGAATGCTTCAACCTAGAAGTACGAAACTTGGGCAGCCAAGTGAGATTGTTGTAGTGATGATTACCTGAAAGTTTTGTGAAGATTGGATGAAAAAATATATGCTGAGAATTCAGGAGACTCATGGTTTTTTGGAAGCTTGGAAGACCTTTTCAATGAAGGTGTTTGCCCGCAAGTCTCTGCTTAGGGCTTAATCAAGCGGAAACAAACCATAGAGATAGAACATGGAACTACTTCATTGTATCAAGTTTCAAGAAGCTAGCACAAACCGTGTTTGATTTAGAGTTCTAACTACACCTATCCGTATATGAGAAAACAGAGTGAAACGTGAAAATTGAAACTGTTACTGCAAACGAATGCTTCAACCTAGAAGAACGAAAGTTGGGCAGCCAAGTGGGATTGTTGTAGTGACCATTACCTGAAAGTATCATGAAGATTGGATGAAAAAATGTATGCTGATATTTCAGGACTTTTGTAGTTTTTTGGAAGAATGGAAACCCCTTTCAATGAAGGTGTTTTTCGCCCA
The DNA here is from genome assembly GCF_048772815.1 of Callospermophilus lateralis. Classification (NCBI taxonomy): domain Eukaryota; kingdom Metazoa; phylum Chordata; class Mammalia; order Rodentia; family Sciuridae; genus Callospermophilus; species Callospermophilus lateralis. The sequence continues at coordinate 56,157 of NW_027515645.1, forward strand.
TCTCTGCTTAGGGCTACATCAAGAGGAAACAAACCATAGAGATAGAACTCAGAACTACTTCATTCTGTGAAGATTCAAGAAGCTACCACAAACCGTGTTTGATTTAGAGTTCCAACTACATCTATCCATATAGGAGAAAACAGAGTAAAACCTAACTATCGAAACTGATGGTGCAAACGAATGCTTCAACCTAGAATTACAAAACTTGGGCAGCCAAGTGAGATTGTTGTAGTGATGATTACCTGAAAGTATTGTGAAGATTGGATGAAAAAATATATGCTGAGAATTCAGGAGACTCATGGTTTTTTGGAAGCTTGGAAGACCTTTTCAATGAAAGTTTGTTTCCGACAGGCTCTGCTTAGGGCTTAATCAAGCGGAAACAAACCATAGAGATAGAACATGGAACTACTTCATTGTGTCAAGTTTGAAGAAGCTAACACAAACCGTTTTTGATTTAGAGTTCTAACTACACCTATCCGTATATGAGAAAACAGAGTGAAACGTGAAAATTGAAACTGTTACTGCAAACGAATGCTTCAACCTAGAAGAACGAAAGTTGGGCAGCCAAGTGGGATTGTTGTAGTGACCATTACCTGAAAGTATCATGAAGATTGGATGAAAAAATGTGTGCTGATATTTCAGGACTTTTGTAGTTTTTTGGAAGATTGGAAACCCCTTTCAATGAAGGTGTTTTTCGCCCATCTCTGCTTAGGGCTACATCAAGAGGAAACAATCCATAGAGATAGCACTTAGAACTACTTCATTCTGTGAAGTTTCAAGAAGCTAGCACAAACCGTGTTTGATTTACGGTTCCAACTAGATCTATCCACATAGCAGAAAACAGAGTGAAACCTAACAATCGAAACTGTTAGTGCAAACGAATGCTTCAACCTAGAAGTACGAAACTTGGGCAGCCAAGTGAGATTGTTGTAGTGATGATTACCTGAAAGTATTGTGAAGATTGGATGAAAAAATATATGCTGAGAATTCAGGACCTCATGGTTTTTTGGAAGCTTGGAAGACCTTTTCAAAGAAAGTTTGTGCCCGACAGGCTCTGCTTAGGGCTACATCAAGCAGAAACAAACCATGGAGATAGAACATGGAACTACTTCATTGTGTCAAGTTTCGAGAAGCTAGCACAAACCGTGTTTGATTTAGAGTTCTAACTACACCTATCCGTATATGAGAAAACAGAGTGAAAAGTGAAAATTGAAACTGTTACTGCAAACGAATGCTTCAACCTAGAAGAACGAAAGTTGGGCAGCCAAGTGGGATTGTTGTAGTGACCATTACCTGAAAGTATCATGAAGATTGGATGAAAAAATGTATGCTGATATTTCAGGACTTTTGTAGTTTTTTGGAAGATTGCAAACCCCTTTCAATGAAGGAGTTTTTCGCCCATCTCTGCTTAGGGCTACATCAAGAGGAAACAATCCATAGAGATAGCACTTAGAACTACTTCATTCTGTGAAGTTTCAAGAAGCTAGCCCAAACCGTGTTTGATTTACGGTTCCAACTAGATCTATCCATATAGCAGAAAACAGAGTGAAACCTAACAATCGAAACTGTTAGTGCAAACGAATGCTTCAACCTAGAAGTACGAAACTTGGGCAGCCAAGTGAGATTGTTGTAGTGATGATTACCTGAAAGTATTGTGTAGATTGGATGAAAAAATATGTGCTGAGAATTCAGGAGACTCATGGTTTTTTGGAAGCTTGGAAGACCTTTTCAATGAAGGTGTTTGCCCGCAAGTCTCTGCTTAGGGCTTAATCAAGCGGAAACAAACCATAGAGATAGAACATGGAACTACTTCATTGTATCAAGTTTCAAGAAGCTAGCACAAACCGTGTTTGATTTACAGTTCTAACTAAACCTATCCGTATATGACAAAACAGAGTGAAACGTGAAAATTGAAACTGTTACTGCAAACGAATGCTTCAACCTAGAAGAACGAAAGTTGGGCAGCCAAGTGGGATTGTTGTAGTGATCATTACCTGAAAGTATCATGAAGATTGGAAGAAAAAATATATGCAGAGATTTCAGGACTTTTGTAGATTTTGGAAGATTGGAAACCCCTTTCAATGAAGGTGTTTTTTGCCCATCTCTGCTTAGGGCTACATCAAGAGGAAACAAACCATAGAGATAGCACTTAAAACTACTTCACTCTGTGAAGTTTCAAGAAGCTAGCACAAACCGTGTTTGATTTACAGTTCCAACTATATCTATCCATATAGGAGAAAACAGAGTGAAACCTAACAATCGAAACTGTTAGTGCAAACGAATGCTTCAACCTAGAAGTACGAAACTTGGGCAGCCAAGTGAGATTGTTGTAGTGATGATTACCTGAAAGTTTTGTGAAGATTGGATGAAAAAATATATGCTGAGAATTCAGGAGACTCATGGTTTTTTGGAAGCTTGGAAGACCTTTTCAATGAAGGTGTTTGCCCGCAAGTCTCTGCTTAGGGCTTAATCAAGCGGAAACAAACCATAAAGATAGAACATGGAACTACTTCATTGTATCAAGTTTCAAGAAGCTAGCACAAACCGTGTTTGATTTAGAGTTCTAACTACACCTATCCGTATATGAGAAAACAGAGTGAAACGTGAAAATTGAAACTGTTACTGCAAACGAATGCTTCAACCTAGAAGAACGAAAGTTGGGCAGCCAAGTGGGATTGTTGTAGTGACCATTACCTGAAAGTATCATGAAGATTGGATGAAAAAATGTATGCTGATATTTCAGGACTTTTCTAGTTTTTTGGAAGAATGGAAACCCCTTTCAATGAAGGTGTTTTTCGCCCATCTCTGCTTAGGGCTACATCAAGAGGAAACAAACCATAGAGATAGAACTCAGAACTACTTCATTCTGTGAAGATTCAAGAAGCTACCACAAACCGTGTTTGATTTATAGTTCCAACTACATCTATCCATATAGGAGAAAACAGAGTAAAACCTAACTATCGAAACTGATGGTGCAAACGAATGCTTCAACCTAGAATTACAAAACTTGGGCAGCCAAGTGAGATTGTTGTAGTGATGATTACCTGAAAGTATTGTGAAGATTGGATGAAAAAATATATGCTGAGAATTCAGGAGACTCATGGTTTTTTGGAAGCTTGGAAGACCTTTTCAATGAAAGTTTGTTTCCGACAGGCTCTGCTTAGGGCTTAATCAAGCGGAAACAAACCATAGAGATAGAACATGGAACTACTTCATTGTGTCAAGTTTGAAGAAGCTAACACAAACCGTTTTTGATTTAGAGTTCTAACTACACCTATCCGTATATGAGAAAACAGAGTGAAACGTGAAAATTGAAACTGTTACTGGAAACGAATGCTTCAACCTAGAAGAACGAAAGTTGGGCAGCCAAGTGGGATTGTTGTAGTGACCATTACCTGAAAGTATCATGAAGATTGGATGAAAAAATGTGTGCTGATATTTCAGGACTTTTGTAGTTTTTTGGAAGATTGGAAACCCCTTTCAATGAAGGTGTTTTTCGCCCATCTCTGCTTAGGGCTACATCAAGAGGAAACAATCCATAGAGATAGCACTTAGAACTACTTCATTCTGTGAACTTTCAAGAAGCTAGCACAAACCGTGTTTGATTTACGGTTCCAACTAGATCTATCCATATAGCAGAAAACAGAGTGAAACCTAACAATCGAAACTGTTAGTGCAAACGAATGCTTCAACCTAGAAGTAAGAAACTTGGGCAGCCAAGTGAGATTGTTGTAGTGATGATTACCTGAAAGTATTGTGAAGATTGGATGAAAAAATATATGCTGAGAATTCAGGACCTCATGGTTTTTTGGAAGCTTGGAAGACCTTTTCAAAGAAAGTTTGTGCCCGACAGGCTCTGCTTAGGGCTACATCAAGCAGAAACAAACCATGGAGAGAGAACATGGAACTACTTCATTGTGTCATGTTTCGAGAAGCTAGCACAAACCGTGTTTGATTTAGAGTTCTAACTACACCTATCCGTATATGAGAAAACAGAGTGAAACGTGAAAATTGAAACTGTTACTGCAAACGAATGCTTCAACCTAGAAGAACGAAAGTTGGGCAGCCAAGTGGGATTGTTGTAGTGACCATTACCTGAAAGTATCATGAAGATTGGATGAAAAAATGTATGCTGATATTTCAGGACTTTAGTAGTTTTTTGGAAGATTGGAAACCCCTTTCAATGAAGGTGTTTTTCGCCCATCTCTGCTTAGGGCTACATCAAGAGGAAACAATCCATAGAGATAGAACTTAGAACTACTTCATTCTGTGAAGTTTCAAAAAGCTAGCACAAACCGTGTTTGATTTACAGTTCCAACTACATCTATCCATATAGCAGTAAACAGAGTGAAACCAAACAATCGAAACTGTTAGTGCAAACGAATGCTTCAACCTAGAAGTACGAAACTTGGGCAGCCAAGTGAGATTGTTGTAGTGATGATTACCTGAAAGTATTGTGAAGATTGGATGAAAAAATATATGCTGAGAATTCAGGAGACTCATGGTTTTTTGGAAGCTTGGAAGACCCTTTCAATGTAAGTTTGTGCCCGACAGGCTCTGCTTAGGGCTTAATCAAGCGGAAACAAACCATAGAGATAGAACATGGAACTACTTCATTGTGTCAAGTTTCAAGAAGCTAGCACAAACCGTGTTTGATTTAGCGTTCTAACTACACCTATCCGTATATGAGAAAACAGAGTGAAACGTGAAAATTGCAACTGTTACTGCAAACGAATGCTTCAACCTAGAAGAACGAAAGTTGGGCAGCCAAGTGGGATTGTTGTAGTGACCATTACCTGAAAGTATCATGAAGATTGGATGAAAAAATGTATGCTGATATTTCAGGACTTTAGTAGTTTTTTGGAAGATTGGAAACCCCTTTCAATGAAGGTGTTTTTCGCCCATCTCTGCTTAGGGCTACATCAAGAGGAAACAAACCATAGAGATAGAACTTAGAACTACTTCATTCTGTGAAGTTTCAAGAAGATAGCACAAACCGTGTTTGATTTACGGTTCCAACTAGATCTATCCATATAGCAGAAAACAGAGTGAAACCTAACAATCGAAACTGTTAGTGCAAACGAATGCTTCAACCTAGATCACAAAACTTGGGCAGCCAAGTGAGATTGTTGTAGTGATGATTACCTGAAAGTATTGTGAAGATTAGATGAAAAAATATATGCTGAGAATTCAGGAGACTCATGGTTTTTTGGAAACTTGGAAGACCATTTCAATGAAGGTGTTTGCCCGACAGGCTCTGCTTAGGGCTTAATCAAGCGGAAACAAACCATAGAGATAGAACATGGAACTACTTCATTGTGTCAAGTTTGAAGAAGCTAACACAAACCGTTTTTGATTTAGAGTTCTAACTACACCTATCCGTATATGAGAAAACAGAGTGAAACGTGAAAATTGAAACTGTTACTGCAAACGAATGCTTCAACCTAGAAGAACGAAAGTTGGGCAGCCAAGTGGGATTGTTGTAGTGACCATTACCTGAAAGTATCATGAAGATTGGATGAAAAAATGTGTGCTGATATTTCAGGACTTTTGTAGTTTTTTGGAAGATTGGAAACCCCTTTCAATGAAGGTGTTTTTCGCCCATCTCTGCTTAGGGCTACATCAAGAGGAAACAATCCATAGAGATAGCACTTAGAACTACTTCATTCTGTGAAGTTTCAAGAAGCTAGCACAAACCGTGTTTGATTTACGGTTCCAACTAGATCTATCCACATAGCAGAAAACAGAGTGAAACCTAACAATCGAAACTGTTAGTGCAAACGAATGCTTCAACCTAGAAGTACGAAACTTGGGCAGCCAAGTGAGATTGTTGTAGTGATGATTACCTGAAAGTATTGTGAAGATTGGATGAAAAAATATATGCTGAGAATTCAGGACCTCATGGTTTTTTGGAAGCTTGGAAGACCTTTTCAAAGAAAGTTTGTGCCCGACAGGCTCTGCTTAGGGCTACATCAAGCAGAAACAAACCATGGAGATAGAACATGGAACTACTTCATTGTGTCAAGTTTCGAGAAGCTAGCACAAACCGTGTTTGATTTAGAGTTCTAACTACACCTATCCGTATATGAGAAAACAGAGTGAAAAGTGAAAATTGAAACTGTTACTGCAAACGAATGCTTCAACCTAGAAGAACGAAAGTTGGGCAGCCAAGTGGGATTGTTGTAGTGACCATTACCTGAAAGTATCATGAAGATTGGATGAAAAAATGTATGCTGATATTTCAGGACTTTTGTAGTTTTTTGGAAGATTGCAAACCCCTTTCAATGAAGGAGTTTTTCGCCCATCTCTGCTTAGGGCTACATCAAGAGGAAACAATCCATAGAGATAGCACTTAGAACTACTTCATTCTGTGAAGTTTCAAGAAGCTAGCCCAAACCGTGTTTGATTTACGGTTCCAACTAGATCTATCCATATAGCAGAAAACAGAGTGAAACCTAACAATCGAAACTGTTAGTGCAAACGAATGCTTCAACCTAGAAGTACGAAACTTGGGCAGCCAAGTGAGATTGTTGTAGTGATGATTACCTGAAAGTATTGTGTAGATTGGATGAAAAAATATGTGCTGAGAATTCAGGAGACTCATGGTTTTTTGGAAGCTTGGAAGACCTTTTCAATGAAGGTGTTTGCCCGCAAGTCTCTGCTTAGGGCTTAATCAAGCGGAAACAAACCATAGAGATAGAACATGGAACTACTTCATTGTATCAAGTTTCAAGAAGCTAGCACAAACCGTGTTTGATTTACAGTTCTAACTAAACCTATCCGTATATGACAAAACAGAGTGAAACGTGAAAATTGAAACTGTTACTGCAAACGAATGCTTCAACCTAGAAGAACGAAAGTTGGGCAGCCAAGTGGGATTGTTGTAGTGATCATTACCTGAAAGTATCATGAAGATTGGAAGAAAAAATATATGCAGAGATTTCAGGACTTTTGTAGATTTTGGAAGATTGGAAACCCCTTTCAATGAAGGTGTTTTTTGCCCATCTCTGCTTAGGGCTACATCAAGAGGAAACAAACCATAGAGATAGCACTTAGAACTACTTCATTCTGTGAAGTTTCAAGAAGCTAGCACAAACCGTGTTTGATTTACAGTTCCAACTATATCTATCCATATAGGAGAAAACAGAGTGAAACCTAACAATCGAAACTGTTAGTGCAAACGAATGCTTCAACCTAGAAGTACGAAACTTGGGCAGCCAAGTGAGATTGTTGTAGTGATGATTACCTGAAAGTTTTGTGAAGATTGGATGAAAAAATATATGCTGAGAATTCAGGAGACTCATGGTTTTTTGGAAGCTTGGAAGACCTTTTCAATGAAGGTGTTTGCCCGCAAGTCTCTGCTTAGGGCTTAATCAAGCGGAAACAAACCATAAAGATAGAACATGGAACTACTTCATTGTATCAAGTTTCAAGAAGCTAGCACAAACCGTGTTTGATTTAGAGTTCTAACTACACCTATCCGTATATGAGAAAACAGAGTGAAACGTGAAAATTGAAACTGTTACTGCAAACGAATGCTTCAACCTAGAAGAACGAAAGTTGGGCAGCCAAGTGGGATTGTTGTAGTGACCATTACCTGAAAGTATCATGAAGATTGGATGAAAAAATGTATGCTGATATTTCAGGACTTTTGTAGTTTTTTGGAAGAATGGAAACCCCTTTCAATGAAGGTGTTTTTCGCCCATCTCTGCTTAGGGCTACATCAAGAGGAAACAAACCATAGAGATAGAACTCAGAACTACTTCATTCTGTGAAGATTCAAGAAGCTACCACAAACCGTGTTTGATTTATAGTTCCAACTACATCTATCCATATAGGAGAAAACAGAGTAAAACCTAACTATCGAAACTGATGGTGCAAACGAATGCTTCAACCTAGAATTACAAAACTTGGGCAGCCAAGTGAGATTGTTGTAGTGATGATTACCTGAAAGTATTGTGAAGATTGGATGAAAAAATATATGCTGAGAATTCATTAGACTCATGGTTTTTTGGAAGCTTGGAAGACCTTTTCAATGAAAGTTTGTTTCCGACAGGCTCTGCTTAGGGCTTAATCAAGCGGAAACAAACCATAGAGATAGAACATGGAACTACTTCATTGTGTCAAGTTTGAAGAAGCTAACACAAACCGTTTTTGATTTAGAGTTCTAACTACACCTATCCGTATATGAGAAAACAGAGTGAAACGTGAAAATTGAAACTGTTACTGCAAACGAATGCTTCAACCTAGAAGAACGAAAGTTGGGCAGCCAAGTGGGATTGTTGTAGTGACCATTACCTGAAAGTATCATGAAGATTGGATGAAAAAATGTGTGCTGATATTTCAGGACTTTTGTAGTTTTTTGGAAGATTGGAAACCCCTTTCAATGAAGGTGTTTTTCGCCCATCTCTGCTTAGGGCTACATCAAGAGGAAACAATCCATAGAGATAGCACTTAGAACTACTTCATTCTGTGAACTTTCAAGAAGCTAGCACAAACCGTGTTTGATTTACGGTTCCAACTAGATCTATCCATATAGCAGAAAACAGAGTGAAACCTAACAATCGAAACTGTTAGTGCAAACGAATGCTTCAACCTAGAAGTACGAAACTTGGGCAGCCAAGTGAGATTGTTGTAGTGATGATTACCTGAAAGTATTGTGAAGATTGGATGAAAAAATATATGCTGAGAATTCAGGACCTCATGGTTTTTTGGAAGCTTGGAAGACCTTTTCAAAGAAAGTTTGTGCCCGACAGGCTCTGCTTAGGGCTACATCAAGCAGAAACAAACCATGGAGAGAGAACATGGAACTACTTCATTGTGTCATGTTTCGAGAAGCTAGCACAAACCGTGTTTGATTTAGAGTTCTAACTACACCTATCCGTATATGAGAAAACAGAGTGAAACGTGAAAATTGAAACTGTTACTGCAAACGAATGCTTCAACCTAGAAGAACGAAAGTTGGGCAGCCAAGTGGGATTGTTGTAGTGACCATTACCTGAAAGTATCATGAAGATTGGATGAAAAAATGTATGCTGATATTTCAGGACTTTAGTAGTTTTTTGGAAGATTGGAAACCCCTTTCAATGAAGGTGTTTTTCGCCCATCTCTGCTTAGGGCTACATCAAGAGGAAACAATCCATAGAGATAGAACTTAGAACTACTTCATTCTGTGAAGTTTCAAAAAGCTAGCACAAACCGTGTTTGATTTACAGTTCCAACTACATCTATCCATATAGCAGTAAACAGAGTGAAACCAAACAATCGAAACTGTTAGTGCAAACGAATGCTTCAACCTAGAAGTACGAAACTTGGGCAGCCAAGTGAGATTGTTGTAGTGATGATTACCTGAAAGTATTGTGAAGATTGGATGAAAAAATATATGCTGAGAATTCAGGAGACTCATGGTTTTTTGGAAGCTTGGAAGACCCTTTCAATGTAAGTTTGTGCCCGACAGGCTCTGCTTAGGGCTTAATCAAGCGGAAACAAACCATAGAGATAGAACATGGAGCTACTTCATTGTGTCAAGTTTCAAGAAGCTAGCACAAACCGTGTTTGATTTAGCGTTCTAACTACACCTATCCGTATATGAGAAAACAGAGTGAAACGTGAAAATTGCAACTGTTACTGCAAACGAATGCTTCAACCTAGAAGAACGAAAGTTGGGCAGCCAAGTGGGATTGTTGTAGTGACCATTACCTGAAAGTATCATGAAGATTGGATGAAAAAATGTATGCTGATATTTCAGGACTTTAGTAGTTTTTTGGAAGATTGGAAACCCCTTTCAATGAAGGTGTTTTTCGCCCATCTCTGCTTAGGGCTACATCAAGAGGAAACAAACCATAGAGATAGAACTTAGAACTACTTCATTCTGTGAAGTTTCAAGAAGATAGCACAAACCGTGTTTGATTTACGGTTCCAACTAGATCTATCCATATAGCAGAAAACAGAGTGAAACCTAACAATCGAAACTGTTAGTGCAAACGAATGCTTCAACCTAGATCACAAAACTTGGGCAGCCAAGTGAGATTGTTGTAGTGATGATTACCTGAAAGTATTGTGAAGATTAGATGAAAAAATATATGCTGAGAATTCAGGAGACTCATGGTTTTTTGGAAGCTTGGAAGACCTTTTCAATGAAAGTTTGTTTCCGACAGGCTCTGCTTAGGGCTTAATCAAGCGGAAACAAACCATAGAGATAGAACATGGAACTACTTCATTGTGTCAAGTTTGAAGAAGCTAACACAAACCGTTTTTGATTTAGAGTTCTAACTACACCTATCCGTATATGAGAAAACAGAGTGAAACGTGAAAATTGAAACTGTTACTGCAAACGAATGCTTCAACCTAGAAGAACGAAAGTTAGGCAGCCAAGTGGGATTGTTGTAGTGACCATTACCTGAAAGTATCATGAAGATTGGATGAAAAAATGTGTGCTGATATTTCAGGACTTTTGTAGTTTTTTGGAAGATTGGAAACCCCTTTCAATGAAGGTGTTTTTCGCCCATCTCTGCTTAGGGCTACATCAAGAGGAAACAATCCATAGAGATAGCACTTAGAACTACTTCATTCTGTGAACTTTCAAGAAGCTAGCACAAACCGTGTTTGATTTACGGTTCCAACTAGATCTATCCATATAGCAGAAAACAGAGTGAAACCTAACAATCGAAACTGTTAGTGCAAACGAATGCTTCAACCTAGAAGTACGAAACTTGGGCAGCCAAGTGAGATTGTTGTAGTGATGATTACCTGAAAGTATTGTGAAGATTGGATGAAAAAATATATGCTGAGAATTCAGGACATCATGGTTTTTTGGAAGCTTGGAAGACCTTTTCAATGAAGGTGTTTGCCCGCAAGTCTCTGCTTAGGGCTTAATCAAGCGGAAACAAACCATAAAGATAGAACATGGAACTACTTCATTGTATCAAGTTTCAAGAAGCTAGCACAAACCGTGTTTGATTTATAGTTCCAACTACATCTATCCATATAGGAGAAAACAGAGTAAAACCTAACTATCGAAACTGATGGTGCAAACGAATGCTTCAACCTAGAAGTACGAAACTTGGGCAGCCAAGTGAGATTGTTGTAGTGATGATTACCTGAAAGTATTGTGAAGATTGGATGAAAAAATATATGCTGAGAATTCAGGACCTCATGGTTTTTTGGAAGCTTGGAAGACCTTTTCAAAGAAAGTTTGTGCCCGACAGGCTCTGCTTAGGGCTACATCAAGCAGAAACAAACCATGGAGATAGAACATGGAACTACTTCATTGTGTCAAGTTTCGAGAAGCTAGCACAAACCGTGTTTGATTTAGAGTTCTAACTACACCTATCCGTATATGAGAAAACAGAGTGAAAAGTGAAAATTGAAACTGTTACTGCAAACGAATGCTTCAACCTAGAAGAACGAAAGTTGGGCAGCCAAGTGGGATTGTTGTAGTGACCATTACCTGAAAGTATCATGAAGATTGGATGAAAAAATGTATGCTGATATTTCAGGACTTTTGTAGTTTTTTGGAAGATTGCAAACCCCTTTCAATGAAGGAGTTTTTCGCCCATCTCTGCTTAGGGCTACATCAAGAGGAAACAATCCATAGAGATAGCACTTAGAACTACTTCATTCTGTGAAGTTTCAAGAAGCTAGCCCAAACCGTGTTTGATTTACGGTTCCAACTAGATCTATCCATATAGCAGAAAACAGAGTGAAACCTAACAATCGAAACTGTTAGTGCAAACGAATGCTTCAACCTAGAAGTACGAAACTTGGGCAGCCAAGTGAGATTGTTGTAGTGATGATTACCTGAAAGTATTGTGTAGATTGGATGAAAAAATATGTGCTGAGAATTCAGGAGACTCATGGTTTTTTGGAAGCTTGGAAGACCTTTTCAATGAAGGTGTTTGCCCGCAAGTCTCTGCTTAGGGCTTAATCAAGCGGAAACAAACCATAGAGATAGAACATGGAACTACTTCATTGTATCAAGTTTCAAGAAGCTAGCACAAACCGTGTTTGATTTACAGTTCTAACTAAACCTATCCGTATATGACAAAACAGAGTGAAACGTGAAAATTGAAACTGTTACTGCAAACGAATGCTTCAACCTAGAAGAACGAAAGTTGGGCAGCCAAGTGGGATTGTTGTAGTGATCATTACCTGAAAGTATCATGAAGATTGGAAGAAAAAATATATGCAGAGATTTCAGGACTTTTGTAGATTTTGGAAGATTGGAAACCCCTTTCAATGAAGGTGTTTTTTGCCCATCTCTGCTTAGGGCTACATCAAGAGGAAACAAACCATAGAGATAGCACTTAGAACTACTTCATTCTGTGAAGTTTCAAGAAGCTAGCACAAACCGTGTTTGATTTACAGTTCCAACTATATCTATCCATATAGGAGAAAACAGAGTGAAACCTAACAATCGAAACTGTTAGTGCAAACGAATGCTTCAACCTAGAAGTACGAAACTTGGGCAGCCAAGTGAGATTGTTGTAGTGATGATTACCTGAAAGTTTTGTGAAGATTGGATGAAAAAATATATGCTGAGAATTCAGGAGACTCATGGTTTTTTGGAAGCTTGGAAGACCTTTTCAATGAAGGTGTTTGCCCGCAAGTCTCTGCTTAGGGCTTAATCAAGCGGAAACAAACCATAAAGATAGAACATGGAACTACTTCATTGTATCAAGTTTCAAGAAGCTAGCACAAACCGTGTTTGATTTAGAGTTCTAACTACACCTATCCGTATATGAGAAAACAGAGTGAAACGTGAAAATTGAAACTGTTACTGCAAACGAATGCTTCAACCTAGAAGAACGAAAGTTGGGCAGCCAAGTGGGATTGTTGTAGTGACCATTACCTGAAAGTATCATGAAGATTGGATGAAAAAATGTATGCTGATATTTCAGGACTTTTGTAGTTTTTTGGAAGAATGGAAACCCCTTTCAATGAAGGTGTTTTTCGCCCATCTCTGCTTAGGGCTACATCAAGAGGAAACAAACCATAGAGATAGAACTCAGAACTACTTCATTCTGTGAAGATTCAAGAAGCTACCACAAACCGTGTTTGATTTATAGTTCCAACTACATCTATCCATATAGGAGAAAACAGAGTAAAACCTAACTATCGAAACTGATGGTGCAAACGAATGCTTCAACCTAGAATTACAAAACTTGGGCAGCCAAGTGAGATTGTTGTAGTGATGATTACCTGAAAGTATTGTGAAGATTGGATGAAAAAATATATGCTGAGAATTCATTAGACTCATGGTTTTTTGGAAGCTTGGAAGACCTTTTCAATGAAAGTTTGTTTCCGACAGGCTCTGCTTAGGGCTTAATCAAGCGGAAACAAACCATAGAGATAGAACATGGAACTACTTCATTGTGTCAAGTTTGAAGAAGCTAACACAAACCGTTTTTGATTTAGAGTTCTAACTACACCTATCCGTATATGAGAAAACAGAGTGAAACGTGAAAATTGAAACTGTTACTGCAAACGAATGCTTCAACCTAGAAGAACGAAAGTTGGGCAGCCAAGTGGGATTGTTGTAGTGACCATTACCTGAAAGTATCATGAAGATTGGATGAAAAAATGTGTGCTGATATTTCAGGACTTTTGTAGTTTTTTGGAAGATTGGAAACCCCTTTCAATGAAGGTGTTTTTCGCCCATCTCTGCTTAGGGCTACATCAAGAGGAAACAATCCATAGAGATAGCACTTAGAACTACTTCATTCTGTGAACTTTCAAGAAGCTAGCACAAACCGTGTTTGATTTACGGTTCCAACTAGATCTATCCATATAGCAGAAAACAGAGTGAAACCTAACAATCGAAACTGTTAGTGCAAACGAATGCTTCAACCTAGAAGTACGAAACTTGGGCAGCCAAGTGAGATTGTTGTAGTGATGATTACCTGAAAGTATTGTGAAGATTGGATGAAAAAATATATGCTGAGAATTCAGGACCTCATGGTTTTTTGGAAGCTTGGAAGACCTTTTCAAAGAAAGTTTGTGCCCGACAGGCTCTGCTTAGGGCTACATCAAGCAGAAACAAACCATGGAGAGAGAACATGGAACTACTTCATTGTGTCATGTTTCGAGAAGCTAGCACAAACCGTGTTTGATTTAGAGTTCTAACTACACCTATCCGTATATGAGAAAACAGAGTGAAACGTGAAAATTGAAACTGTTACTGCAAACGAATGCTTCAACCTAGAAGAACGAAAGTTGGGCAGCCAAGTGGGATTGTTGTAGTGACCATTACCTGAAAGTATCATGAAGATTGGATGAAAAAATGTATGCTGATATTTCAGGACTTTAGTAGTTTTTTGGAAGATTGGAAACCCCTTTCAATGAAGGTGTTTTTCGCCCATCTCTGCTTAGGGCTACATCAAGAGGAAACAATCCATAGAGATAGAACTTAGAACTACTTCATTCTGTGAAGTTTCAAAAAGCTAGCACAAACCGTGTTTGATTTACAGTTCCAACTACATCTATCCATATAGCAGTAAACAGAGTGAAACCAAACAATCGAAACTGTTAGTGCAAACGAATGCTTCAACCTAGAAGTACGAAACTTGGGCAGCCAAGTGAGATTGTTGTAGTGATGATTACCTGAAAGTATTGTGAAGATTGGATGAAAAAATATATGCTGAGAATTCAGGAGACTCATGGTTTTTTGGAAGCTTGGAAGACCCTTTCAATGTAAGTTTGTGCCCGACAGGCTCTGCTTAGGGCTTAATCAAGCGGAAACAAACCATAGAGATAGAACATGGAGCTACTTCATTGTGTCAAGTTTCAAGAAGCTAGCACAAACCGTGTTTGATTTAGCGTTCTAACTACACCTATCCGTATATGAGAAAACAGAGTGAAACGTGAAAATTGCAACTGTTACTGCAAACGAATGCTTCAACCTAGAAGAACGAAAGTTGGGCAGCCAAGTGGGATTGTTGTAGTGACCATTACCTGAAAGTATCATGAAGATTGGATGAAAAAATGTATGCTGATATTTCAGGACTTTAGTAGTTTTTTGGAAGATTGGAAACCCCTTTCAATGAAGGTGTTTTTCGCCCATCTCTGCTTAGGGCTACATCAAGAGGAAACAAACCATAGAGATAGAACTTAGAACTACTTCATTCTGTGAAGTTTCAAGAAGATAGCACAAACCGTGTTTGATTTACGGTTCCAACTAGATCTATCCATATAGCAGAAAACAGAGTGAAACCTAACAATCGAAACTGTTAGTGCAAACGAATGCTTCAACCTAGATCACAAAACTTGGGCAGCCAAGTGAGATTGTTGTAGTGATGATTACCTGAAAGTATTGTGAAGATTAGATGAAAAAATATATGCTGAGAATTCAGGAGACTCATGGTTTTTTGGAAGCTTGGAAGACCTTTTCAATGAAAGTTTGTTTCCGACAGGCTCTGCTTAGGGCTTAATCAAGCGGAAACAAACCATAGAGATAGAACATGGAACTACTTCATTGTGTCAAGTTTGAAGAAGCTAACACAAACCGTTTTTGATTTAGAGTTCTAACTACACCTATCCGTATATGAGAAAACAGAGTGAAACGTGAAAATTGAAACTGTTACTGCAAACGAATGCTTCAACCTAGAAGAACGAAAGTTAGGCAGCCAAGTGGGATTGTTGTAGTGACCATTACCTGAAAGTATCATGAAGATTGGATGAAAAAATGTGTGCTGATATTTCAGGACTTTTGTAGTTTTTTGGAAGATTGGAAACCCCTTTCAATGAAGGTGTTTTTCGCCCATCTCTGCTTAGGGCTACATCAAGAGGAAACAATCCATAGAGATAGCACTTAGAACTACTTCATTCTGTGAACTTTCAAGAAGCTAGCACAAACCGTGTTTGATTTACGGTTCCAACTAGATCTATCCATATAGCAGAAAACAGAGTGAAACCTAACAATCGAAACTGTTAGTGCAAACGAATGCTTCAACCTAGAAGTACGAAACTTGGGCAGCCAAGTGAGATTGTTGTAGTGATGATTACCTGAAAGTATTGTGAAGATTGGATGAAAAAATATATGCTGAGAATTCAGGACATCATGGTTTTTTGGAAGCTTGGAAGACCTTTTCAATGAAGGTGTTTGCCCGCAAGTCTCTGCTTAGGGCTTAATCAAGCGGAAACAAACCATAAAGATAGAACATGGAACTACTTCATTGTATCAAGTTTCAAGAAGCTAGCACAAACCGTGTTTGATTTATAGTTCCAACTACATCTATCCATATAGGAGAAAACAGAGTAAAACCTAACTATCGAAACTGATGGTGCAAACGAATGCTTCAACCTAGAATTACAAAACTTGGGCAGCCAAGTGAGATTGTTGTAGTGATGATTACCTGAAAGTATTGTGAAGATTGGATGAAAAAATATATGCTGAGAATTCATTAGACTCATGGTTTTTTGGAAGCTTGGAAGACCTTTTCAATGAAAGTTTGTTTCCGACAGTCTCTGCTTAGGGCTTAATCAAGCGGAAACAAACCATAGAGATAGAACATGGAACTACTTCATTGTGTCAAGTTTCAAGAAGCTAGCACAAACCGTGTTTGATTTACAGTTCTAACTACACCTATCCGTATATGACAAAACAGAGTGAAACGTGAAAATTGAAACTGTTACTGCAAACGAATGCTTCAACCTAGAAGAACGAAAGTTGGGCAGCCAAGTGGGATTGTTGTAGTGATCATTACCTGAAAGTATCATGAAGATTGGATGAAAAAATATATGCAGAGATTTCAGGACTTTTGTAGATTTTGGAAGATTGGAAACCCCTTTCAATGAAGGTGTTTTTTGCCCATCTCTGCTTAGGGCTACATCAAGAGGAAACAAACCATAGAGATAGCACTTAGAACTACTTCATTCTGTGAAGTTTCAAGAAGCTAGCACAAACCGTGTTTGATTTACGGTTCCAACTATATCTATCCATATAGGAGAAAACAGAGTGAAACCTACAATCGAAACTGTTAGTGCAAACGAATGCGTCAACCTAGAAGTACGAAACTTGGGCAGCCAAGTGAGATTGTTGTAGTGATGATTACCTGAAAGTTTTGTGAAGATTGGATGAAAAAATATATGCTGAGAATTCAGGAGACTCATGGTTTTTTGGAAGCTTGGAAGACCTTTTCAATGAAGGTGTTTGCCCGCAAGTCTCTGCTTAGGGCTTAATCAAGCGGAAACAAACCATAAAGATAGAACATGGAACTACTTCATTGTATCAAGTTTCAAGAAGCTAGCACAAACCGTGTTTGATTTAGAGTTCTAACTACACCTATCCGTATATGAGAAAACAGAGTGAAACGTGAAAATTGAAACTGTTACTGCAAACGAATGCTTCAACCTAGAAGAACGAAAGTTGGGCAGCCAAGTGGGATTGTTGTAGTGACCATTACCTGAAAGTATCATGAAGATTGGATGAAAAAATGTATGCTGATATTTCAGGACTTTTGTAGTTTTTTGGAAGATTGGAAACCCCTTTCATTGAAGGTGTTTTTCGCCCATCTCTGCTTAGGGCTACATCAAGAGGAAACAAACCATAGAGATAGAACTCAGAACTACTTCATTCTGTGAAGATTCAAGAAGCTACCACAAACCGTGTTTAATTTATAGTTCCAACTACATCTATCCATATAGGAGAAAACAGAGTAAAACCTAACTATCGAAACTGATGGTGCAAACGAATGCTTCAACCTAGAATTACAAAACTTGGGCAGCCAAGTGAGATTGTTGTAGTGATGATTACCTGAAAGTATTGTGAAGATTAGATGAAAAAATATATGCTGAGAATTCAGGAGACTCATGGTTTTTTGGAAGCTTGGAAGACCTTTTCAATGAAAGTTTGTTTCCGACAGGCTCTGCTTAGGGCTTAATCAAGCGGAAACAAACCATAGAGATAGAACATGGAACTACTTCATTGTGTCAAGTTTGAAGAAGCTAACACAAACCGTTTTTGAT
>NW_027515646.1:0-74092 GCF_048772815.1 Callospermophilus lateralis
TGATGATACTTGGTGGTAATGATCAGTACTCAAATCCCACTTGGCTCACCAAATTTAGTTCTTCTATGTTGAAGCGTTCGTGTACAGTAGCAGTTTTTATATTTAGGTTTCCCTCTTTTCTCTCCTATATAGATAGATGAATTTGGAACTCTAACACATGGTTTGTAGTAGCTCTTTGAAACTTGACAAAATAAAGGAATTCTCAGTTTTTTCTCTATGGTTTGTTTCCTCTTAAAGTAGCCCTAGGCACAGACTGTGGAAAGCACTTTCATTGAGATGGGTTGCCAAGCTTCTAAGAAATAACGCGTTTCCGAAATACCAGCAAATATTTTTTGACACAATCTTGTTGATACTTGGTGGTAATGATCAGTACACAAATCCCACTTGGCTCCCCAAATTTTGTTCTTCTAGGTTGAAGCGTTCGTCTACAGTAGCAGTTTTTATATTTAGGTTTCCTCTGTTCTCTCCCATATAAATAGATGAATTTGGAACTCTAAATCCAACATGGTTTGTAGTAGCTCTTTGAATCTTGACAAAATAACGGAGTTCTCAGTTTTGTCTCTATGGTTTGTTTCCTCCTCAAGTAGCCCTAGGCACAGACTGTGGTAAAGCACTTTCATTGAGAGGGGTTGCCAAACTTCTAAGAAATTTCGAGTTTCCGAAATAGCAGCAAATATTTTTTCACCCAATCTTGATGTTACTTGTTGCTAAAGATCAGTACACAAATCCCACTTGGCTCACCAAATTTTGTTCTTCTAGGTTGAAGCGTTCGTCTACAGTAGCAGTTTTTATAATTAGGTTTCACTCTGTTCACTCATATATAGATAGATGAATTTGGAACTCTAAATCCAACATGGTTTGTAGTAGCTCTTTGAAACTTGACAAAATAAAGGAGTTCTCAGTTTTGTCACTATGGTTTGTTTCCTCTTCAAGTAGCCCCAGGCACAGACTGTGGAAAAGCACTTTCATTGAGAGGGGTTCCCAAGCTTCTAAGAAATAACGAGTTTCCGAAATACCAGCAAATATTTTTTACCCAATCTTGATGATACTTGGTGGTAATGATCACTATACAAATCCCACTTGGCTCACCAAATTTTTGTCTTCAAGGTTGAAGCGTTCGTCTACAGTAGCAGTTTTTATATTTAGGTTTCTCTCTGTTCTCTCCTATATAGATAGATGAATTTGAAACTCTAAATTCAACATGGTTTGTAGTAGCTCTTTGAAACTTGACAAAATAAAGGAGTTCTCAGTTTTGTCTCTATGGATTGTTTCCTCTTCAAGTAGCCCTAGGCACAGAGTGTGGAAAGTACTTTCATTGAGATGGGTTGCCAAGCTTCTAAGAAATAACGCGTTTCCGAAATACCAGCAAATATTTTTTCACACAATCTTGTTGATACTTGGTGGTAATGATCAGTACACAAATCCCACTTGGCTTACCAAATTTTGTTCTTCTAGGTTGAAGCGTTCGTCTACAGTAGCAGTTTTTATATTTAAGTTTCCCTCTGTTCTCTCCTATATAGACCGACGGATTTTTTAACTCTAAATCCAACATGGTTTGTAGTAGCTCTTTGAAACTTGAAAAAATAAAGGGGTTCTCAGATTTGTCTCTATGGTTTGTTTCCTTTTCAAGTAGCCCTAGGCACAGACTGTGGAAAAGCACTTTCATTGAGAGGGGTTGCCAAGCTTCTAAGAAATAACGATTTTCCGAAATACCAGCAAATATTTTTTCACCCAATCTTGATGATACTTGTTGCTAATGATCAGTACACATATCCCACTTGGCTCACCAAATTTAGTTCTTCTAAGTTGAAGCATTCGTGTACAGTAGCAGTTTTTATATTTAGGTTTCCCTCTGTTCTCTCCTATACAGATAGATGAATTTGGAACTCTAAATCCAACATGGTTTGTAGTAGCTCTTTGAAACTTGACAAAATAAAGGAGTTCTCAGTTTTTTCACTATGGTGTGTTTCCTCTTCAAGTATCCCTAGGCACAGACTGTGGAAAAGCACTTTCATTGAGATGTGTTGCCAAGCTTCTAAGAAATAACGAGTTTCCGAAATACCAGCAAATATTTTTTCACACAATCTTGTTGATACTTGGTGGTAATGATGAGTACACATATCCCACTTGGCTCACCAAATTTTGTTCTTCTAGGTTGAAGCGTTCGTCTACAGTAGCAGTTTTTATATTTAGGTTTCTCTCTGTTCTCTCCTATATAGATAGATGAATTTGGAACTCTAAATCCAACATGGTTTGTAGTAGCTCTTTGAAACTTGACAAAATAAAGGAGTTCTCGGTTTTGTCTCTATGGTTTGTTTCCTCTTCAAGTAGCCCAAGGCACAGACTGTGGTAAAGCACTTTCATTGAGAGGGGTTGCCAAGCTTCTAAGAAATTTAGATTTTCCGAAACACCAGCAAATATTTTTACACCCAATCTTGATGATACTTGTTGCTAATGATCAGTACACAAATCCCACTTGGCTCACCAAATTTTGCTCTCCTAGGTTGAAGCGTTCGTCTACAGTAGCAGTTTTTATATTTAGGTTTTCCTCTGTTCTCTCCTATATAGAAAGATGAATTTGGAACTCTAAATCCAACATGGTGTGTAGTAGCTCTTTGAAACTTGACAAAATAAAGGAGTTCTCAGTTTTGTCTCTATGATTTGTTTCCTCTTCAAGTAGCCCTAGGCACAGACTGTGGAAAGCACTTTCATTGAGATGGGATGCCAAGCTTCTAAGAAATAACGAGTATCCGAAATACCAGCAAATATTTTTTCACCGAATCTTCATGATACTTGGTGGTAATGATCAGTACACAAATCCCACTTGGCTCACCAAATTTTGTTCTTCTAGGTTGAAGCGTTCGTCTACAGTAGCAGTTTTTATATTTAGGTTTCTCTCTGTTCTCTCCTATATAGATAGATGAATTTGGAACTCTAAATCCAACATGGTTTGTAGTAGCTCTTTGAAACTTTACAAAATAAAGGAGTTCTCAGATTTGCCTCTATGGTTTATTTCCTCTTCAAGTAGCCCTAGGCACAGACTGTGGAATAGCACTTTCATTGAGAGGGGTTGAAAAGCTTCTAAGAAATAACGAGTTTCCGAAATACCAGCAAATATTTTTTCACCCAATCTTGATGATACTTGGTGGTAATGATCAGTACACAAATCCCATATGGCTTACCAAATTTTGTTCTTCTTGTTGAAGTGTTCCTCTACAGTAGCAGTTTTTATATTTAAGTTTCCCTCTGTTCTCTCCTATATAGATAGATGAATTTGGAACTCTAAATCCAACATGGTTTGTAGTAGCTCTTTGAAACTTGACAAAATATAGGAGTTCTCAGATATGTCTCTCTGCTTTCTTTCCTCTTCAAGTAGCCCTAGGCACAGACTGTGGAAAAGCACTTTCATTGAGAGGGGTTGCCAAGCTTCTAAGAAATAACGAGTTTCCGAAATACCAGCAAATATTTTTTCACCCAATCTTGATGATACTTGTTGCTAATGATCAGTACACATATCCCACTTGGCTCACCAAATTTATTTCTTCTAGGTTGAAGCGTTCGTGTACAGTAGCAGTTTTTATATTTAGGTTTCCCTCTGTTCTCTCCTATACAGATAGATGAATTTGGAACTCTAAATCCAACATGGTTTGTAGTAGCTCTTTGAAACTTGACAAAATAAAGGAGTTCTCAGTTTTGTCTCTATTGTTTGTTTCCTCTTCCAGTAGCCCTAGGCACAGACTATGGAAAAGCACTTTCATTGAGAGGGGTTCCCAAGCTTCTAAGAAATAACGAGTTTCCGAAATACCAGCAAATATTTTTTCACCCAATCTTGATGACACTTGGTGGTAAGGATCAGTACACAAATGCCACTTGGCTCACCAAATTTTGTTCTTCTAGGTTGAAGCGTTCGTCTACAGTAGCAGTTTTTATATTTAGGTTTCTCTGTTCTCTCCTATATAGATAGATGAATTTGGAACTCTAAATCCAACATGGTTTGTAGTAGCTCTTTGAAACTTGACAAAATAAAGGAGTTCTCAGTTTTGTCTCTATGGTTTGTTTCCTCTTCAAGTAGCCCTAGGCACAGACTGTGGAATAGCACTTTCATTGAGAGGGGTTGCCAAGCTTCTAAGAAATAACGAGTTTCCGAAATACCAGCAAATATTTTTTCACCCAATCTTGATGATACTTGGTGGTAATGATCAGTACACAAATCCCACTTGGCTTAAAAAATTTTGTTCTTCTAGGTTGAAGCGTTCGTCTACAGTAGCAGTTTTTATATTTAAGTTTCCCTTGTTCTCTCCTATATAGATAGATGAATTTGGAACTCTAAATCCAATATGGTTTGTAGTAGCTCTTTGAAACTTGACAAAATAAAGGAGTTCTCAGATTTGTCTCTATGGTTTGTTTCCTCTTCAATTAGCCCTAGGCACAGACTGTGGAAAAGCACTTTCATTGACAGGGGTTGCCAATCTTCTAAGAAATAACGAGTTTCCGAAATACCAGCAAATATTTTTTCACCCAATCTTGATGATACTTGTTGCTAATGATCAGTACACATATCCCACCTTGCTCACCAAATTTAGTTCTTCTAGGTTGAAGCGTTCGTCTACAGTAGCAGTTTTTATATTTAGGTTTCCCTCTGTTCTCTCCCATATAGATAGATAAATTTGGAACTCTAAATCCAACATGGTTTGTAGTAGCTCTTTGAAACTTGACAAAATAAAGGAGTTCTCAGTTTTGTCTCTATGGTTTGTTTCCTCTTCAAGTAGCCCTAGGCACAGACTGTGGAAAAGCACTTTCACTGAGAGGGGTTGCCAAGCTTCTAAGAAATTACGAGTTTCCGAAATACCAGCAAATATTTTTTCACCCAATCTTGATGATACTTGGTGCTAATGATCAGTACACAAATCCCACTTGGCTCACCAAATTTTGTTCTTCTAGGTTGAAGCGTTCGTCTACAGTAGGAGTTTTTATATTTAGGTTTCCCTCTGTTCTCTCCTATATAAAAAGATGAATTTGGAACACTAAATCCAACATGGTTTATAGTAGCTCTTTGAAACTTGACAAAATAAAGGAGTTCTCAGTTTTGTCTCTATGGTTTGTTTAGTCTTAAAGTAGCCCTAGGCACAGACTGTGGGAAGCACTTTCATTGAGATGGGTTGCCAAGCTTCTAAGAATTAACGAGTTTCCGTATTACCAGCAAATATTTTTTCACACAATCTTGTTGATACTTGGTGGTAATGATCAGTACACAAATCCCACTTGGCTTACCAAATTTTGTTCTTCTAGGTTGAAGCGTTCGTCTACAGAAGCAGTTTTTATATTTAAGTTTCCCTCCGTTCTCTCCTATATAGATAGATGAATTTGGAACTCTAAATCCAACATATTTTGTAGTAGCTCTTTGAAACTTGACAAAATAAAGGAGTTCTCAGTTTTGTCTCTATGGTTTGTTTCGTCTTCAAGGAGCCCTAGGCACAGACTGTGGAAAAGCACTTTCATTGAGAGGGGTTGCCAAGCTTCTAAGAAATTACGAGTTTCCGAAATACCAGCAAATATTTTTTCACCCAATCTTGATGATACTTGGAGCTAATGATCAGTACAAAAATCCGACTTGGCTCACCAAATCTTGTTCTTCTAGGTTGAAGCGTTCGTCGACAGTAGCAGTTTTTATATTTAGGTTTCCCTCTGTTCTCTCCTATATAGATAGATGAATTTGGAACTCTAAATCCAACATGGTTTGTAGTAGCTCTTTGAAACTTGACAAAATAAAGGAGGTATCAGATTTTTCTCTATGGTTTGTTTCCTCTTCAAGTAGCCGTAGGCACAGACTGTGGGAAAGCACTTTCATTGAGAGGGGTTGTCAAGCTTCTAAGAGATAACGAGTTTCCGAAATACCAGCAAATATTTTTTCACCCAATCTTGATGATACTTGTTGCTAATGATCAGTACACATATCCCATTTGGCTCACCAAATTTAGTTCTTCTAGGTTGAAGCGTTCATGTACAGTAGCAGTTTTTATATTTAGGTTTCCCTCTGTTCTCTCCTATACAGAGAGATGAATTTTAACTCTAAATCCAACATGGTTTGTAGTAGCTCTTTGAAACTTGACAAAATAAAGGAGTTCTCAGTTTTGTCTCTATGGTTTGTTTCCTCTTCAAGTAGCCCTAGGCACCGACTGTGGAAAAGCACTTTCATTGAGAGGGGTTGCCAAGCTTCTAAGAAATTACGAGTTTCCGAAATACCAGCAAATATTTTTTCACCCAATCTTGATGATACTTGAAGCTAATGATCAGTACACAAATCCGACTTGGCTCACCAAATTTTGTTCTTCTAGGTTGAAGCGTTCGTCGACAGTAGCAGTACTTATATTTAGGTTTCCCTCTGTTCTCTCCTATATAGAAAGATGAATTTGGAACTCTAAATCCAACATGGTTTGTAGTAGCTCTTTGAAACTTGACAAAATAAAGGAGTTCTCAGTTTTGTCTCTATGGTTTGTTTCCTCTTCAAGTAGCCCTAGGCACAGACGGTGGAAAGCACTTTCATTGAGATGGGTTGCCAAGCTTCTAAGAAATAACGAGTTTCCGAAATACCAGCAAATATTATTTCACACAATCTTGTTGATACTTGGTGGTAATGATCAGTATACAAATCCCACTTGGCTCACCAAATTTTGTTCTTCTAGGTTGAAGCGTTCGTCTACAGTAGCAGTTTTTATATTTAGGTTTCTCTCTGTTCTCTCCAATATAGATAGATGAATTTGGAACTCTAAATCCAACATGGTTTGTAGTAGCTCTTTGAAACTTGACAAAATAAAGGAGGTCTCAGATTTGTCTCTATGGTTTGTTTCCTCTTCAAGTAGCCGTAGGCACAGACTGTGGGAAAGCACTTTCATTGAGAGGGGTTGCCAAGCTTCTAAGAAATTACGAGTTTCGAAATACCAGTAAATATTTTTTCACCCAATTTTGATGATTCTTGGTGGTAATGATCAGTACACAAATCCCACTTGGCTCACGAAATTTTGTTCTTCTAGGTTGAAGCTTTCGTCTACAGTAGCAGTTTTTATATTTAAGTTTCCCTCGGTTCTCTCCTATATAGATAGATGAATTTGGAACTCTAAATCCAACATGGTTTGTAGTAGCTCTTTGAAACTTGACAAAATAAAGAGTTCTCCGATTTTTCTCTATGGTTTGTTTCCTCTTCAAGTAGCCCTAAGCACAGACTTTGGAAAAGCACTTTCATTGAGAGGGGTTGCCAAGCTTCTAAGAAATAACGAGTTTCCGAAATACCAGCAAATATTTTTTCACCCAATCTTGATGATACTTGGAGCTAATGATCAGTACACAAATCCCACTTGGCTCACCTAATTTTGTTCTTCTTGGTTGAAGGGTTCGTCTACAGTAGCAGTTTTTATATTTAGGTTTCCCTCTGTTCTCTCCTATATAGAAAGATGAATTTGGAACTCTAAATCTAACATGGTTTGTAGTAGCTCTTTGAAACTTGACAAAATAAAGGAGTTCTCAGTTTTGTCTCTATGGTTTGTTTCCTCTTCAAGTAGCAATAGACACAGACTGTGGAAAGCACTTTCATTGAGATGGGTTGCCAAGCTTCTAAGAAATAACGAGTTTCCGAAATACCAGCAAATATTTTTTCACACAATCTTGTTGAAACTTCGTGGCAATGATCAGTACACAAATCCCACTTGACTCACGAAATTTTGTTCTTCTAGGTTGAAGCTTTCGTCTACAGTAGCAGTTTTTATATTTAAGTTTCCCTCGGTTCTCTCCTATATAGATAGATGAATTTGGAACTGTAAATCCAACATGGTTTGTAGTAGCTCTTTGAAACTTGACAAAATAAAGGAGTTCTCCGATTTTTCTCTATGGTTTGTTTCCTCTTCAAGTAGCCCTAGGCACAGACTTTGGAAAAGCACTTTCATTGAGAGGGGTTGCCAAGCTTCTAAGAAATAACGAGTTTCCGAAATAGCAGCAAATATTTTTTCACCCAATCTTGATGATACTTGGAGCTAATGATGACTACACAAATCCCACTTGGCTCACCAAATTTTGTTCTTCTTGGTTGAAGCGTTCGTCTACAGTAGCAGTTTTTATATTTAAGTTTCCCTCGGTTCTCTCCTTTATAGAAAGTTGAATTTGGAACTCTAAATCCAACATGGTTTGTAGTAGCTCTTTGAAACTTGACAAAATAAAGGAGTTCTCAGTTTTGTCTCTATGGTTTGTTTGCTCTTCAAGTAGCCCTAGGCACAGACTGTGGAAAGCACTTTCATTGAGATGGGTTGCCAAGCTTCTAAGAAATAACGAGTTTCCGAAATAACAGCAAATATTTTTTCACACAATCTTGTTGAAACTTGGTGGCAATGATCAGTACACAAATCCCACTTGGCTCACGAAATTTTGTTCTTCTAGTTTGAAGGTTTCGTCTACAGTAGCAGTTTTTATATATAGGTTTCCCTTTGTTCTCTCACATATAGATAGATGAATTTGGAACTCTAAATCCAACATGGTTTGTAGTAGCTCTTTGAAAGTTGACAAAATAAAGGAGTTCTCAGATTTGTCTCTATGGTTTGTTTCCTCTTCAAGTAGCCGTAGGCACAGACTGTGGAAAAGCACTTTCATTGAGAGGGGTTGCCAAGCTTCTAAGAAATAACGAGTTTCCGAAATACCAGCAAATATTTTTTCACCCAATCTTGATGATACTTGTTGCTAATGATCAGTACACATATCCCACTTGGCTCACCAAATTTTGTTCTTCTAGGTTGAAGCGTTCGTGTACAGTAGCAGTTTTTATATTTAGGTTTCCCTCTGTTCTCTCCTATACAGATAGATGAATTTGGAACTCTAAATCCAACATGGTTTTTAGTAGCTCTTTGAAACTTGACAAAATAAAGGAGTTCTCAGTTTTGTCTCTATGGTTTGTTTCCTCTTCAAGTAGCCCTAGGCACAGACTGTGGAAAAGCACTTTCATTGAGAGGGGTTGCCAAGCTTCTAAGAAATTACGAGTTTCCGAAATACCAGAAAATATTTTTTCACCCAATCTTGATGATACTTGGAGCTAATGATCAGTACACAAATCCGACTTTGCTCACCAAATTTTGTTCTTCTAGGTTGAAGCGTTCGTCGACAGTAGCAGTTCTTATATTTAGGTTTCTCTCTGTTCTCTCCTATATAGAAAGATGAATTTGGAACTCTAAATCCAACATGGTTTGTAGTAGCTCTTTGAAACTTGACAAAATAAAGGAGTTCTCAGTTTTGTCTCTATGGTTTGTTTCCTCTTCAAGTAGCCCTAGGCACAGACTTTGGAAAGCACTTTCATTGAGATGGGTTGCCAAGCTTCTAAGAAATAACGAGTTTCCGAAATACCAGCAAGTATTATTTCACACAATCTCGTTGATACTTGGTGGAAATGATCAGTATACAAATCCCACTTGGCTCACCAAATTTTGTTCTTCTAGGTTGAAGCGTTCGTCTACAGTAGCTGTTTTTATATTTAGGTTTCTCTCTGTTCTCTCCTATATAGATAGATGAATTTGAGAACTCTAAATCCAACATGGTTTGTAGTAGCTCTTTGAAACTTGACAAAATAAAGGAGGTCTCAGATTTGTCTCTATGGTTTGTTTCCTCTTCAAGTAGCCGTAGGCACAGACTGTGGGAAAGAACTTTCATTGAGAGGGGTTGCCAAGCTTCTAAGAAATAACGAGTTTTGAAATACCAGCAAATATTTTTTCACCCAAATTTTATGATTCTTGGTGGTAATGATCAGTACACAAATCCCACTTGGCTCTCGAAATTTTGTTCTTCTAGTTTGAAGCTTTCGTCTACAGTAGCAGTTTTTATATTTAAGTTTCCCTCGGTTCTCTCCTATATAGATAGATGAATTTGGAACTCTAAATCCAACATGGTTTGTAGTAGCTATTTGAAACTTGACAAAATAAAGAAGTTCTCCGATTTTTCTCTATGGTTTGTTTCCTCTTCAAGTAGCCCTAGGCACAGACTTTGGAAAAGCACTTTCATTTAGAGGGGTTGCCAAGCTTCTAAGAAATAACGAGTTTCCGAAATACCAGCAAATATTTTTTCACCCAATCTTGATGATACTTGGAGCTAATGATCAGTACACAAATATCACTTGGCTCACCAAATTTTGTTCTTCTTGGTTGAAGCGTTCGTCTACAGTAGCCGTTTTTATATTTAGGTTTCCCTCTGTTCTCTCCTATATAGAAAGATGAATTTGGAACTCTAAATCCAACATGGTTTGTAGTAGCTCTTTGAATCTTGACAAAAAAAAAGAGTTCTCAGTTTTGTCTCTATGGTTTGTTTCCTCTTCAAGTAGCCCTAGGCACAGACTGTGGAAAGCACTTTCATTGAGATGGGTTGCCAAGCTTCTAAGAAATTACGAGTTTCCGAAATACCAGCAAATATTATTTCACACAATCTTGTTGATACTTGGTGGTAATGATCAGTATACAAATCTCACTTGGCTCACCAAATTTTGTTCTTCTAGGTTGAAGCGTTCGTCTACAAGAGCAGTTTTTATATTTAGGTTTCCCTTTGTTCTCTCATATATAGATAGATGAATTTGGAACTCTAAATCCAACATGGTTTGTAGTAGCTCTTTGAAACTTGACAATATAAAGGAGTTCTCAGATTTGCCTCTATGGTTTGTTTCCTCTTCAAGTAGCCCTAGGCACAGACTGTGGAAAAGCACTTTCATTGAGAGGGGTTGCCAAGCTTCTAAGAAATAAAAAGTTTCCGAAATACCAGCAAATATTTTTTCACCCAATCTTGATGATACTTTTTGCTAATGATCAGTACACATATCCCACTTGGCTCACCAAATTTAGTTCTTCTAGGTTGAAGAGTTCGTGTACAGTAGCAGTTTTTATATTTAGGTTTCCCTCTGTTCTCTCCTATACAGATAGATGAATTTGGAACTCTAAATCCAACACGGTTTGTAGTAGCTCTTTGAAACTTGACAAAATAAAGGAGGTCTCAGATTTGTCTCTATGGTTTGTTTCCTCTTCAAATAGCCGTAGGCACAGACTGTGGGAAAGCACTTTCATTGAGAGGGGTTGCCAAGCTTCTAAGAAATAACGAGTTTCGCAATACCAGCAAATATTTTTTCACCCAAATTTGATGATTCTTGGTGGTAATGATCAGTACAGAAATCCCACTTGGCTCACCAAATTTTGTTCTTCTAGGTTGAAGCGTTCGTCGACAGTAGCAGTTCTTATATTTAGGTTTCTCTCTGTTCTCTCCTATATAGAAAGATGAATTTGGAACTCTAAATCCAACATGGTTTGTAGTAGCTCTTTGAAACTTGACAAAATAAAGGAGTTCTCAGTTTTGTCTCTATGGTTTGTTTCCTCTTCAAGTAGCCCTAGGCACAGACTTTGGAAAGCACTTTCATTGAGATGGGTTGCCAAGCTTCTAAGAAATAACGAGTTTCCGAAATACCAGCAAGTATTATTTCACACAATCTTGTTGATACTTGGTGGAAATGATCAGTATACAAATCCCACTTGGCTCACCAAATTTTGTTCTTCTAGGTTGAAGCGTTCGTCTACAGTAGCTGTTTTTATATTTAGGTTTCTCTCTGTTCTCTCCTATATAGATAGATGAATTTGAGAACTCTAAATCCAACATGGTTTGTAGTAGCTCTTTGAAACTTGACAAAATAAAGGAGGTCTCAGATTTGTCTCTATGGTTTGTTTCCTCTTCAAGTAGCCGTAGGCACAGACTGTGGGAAAGAACTTTCATTGAGAGGGGTTGCCAAGCTTCTAAGAAATAACGAGTTTTGAAATACCAGCAAATATTTTTTCACCCAAATTTTATGATTCTTGGTGGTAATGATCAGTACACAAATCCCACTTGGCTCTCGAAATTTTGTTCTTCTAGTTTGAAGCTTTCGTCTACAGTAGCAGTTTTTATATTTAAGTTTCCCTCGGTTCTCTCCTATATAGATAGATGAATTTGGAACTCTAAATCCAACATGGTTTGTAGTAGCTATTTGAAACTTGACAAAATAAAGAAGTTCTCCGATTTTTCTCTATGGTTTGTTTCCTCTTCAAGTAGCCCTAGGCACAGACTTTGGAAAAGCACTTTCATTTAGAGGGGTTGCCAAGCTTCTAAGAAATAACGAGTTTCCGAAATACCAGCAAATATTTTTTCACCCAATCTTGATGATACTTGGAGCTAATGATCAGTACACAAATGCCACTTGGCTCACCAAATTTTGTTCTTCTTTTTTGAAGCGTTCGTCTACAGTAGCAGTTTTTATATTTAGGTTTCCCTCTGTCCTCTCCTATATAGAAAGATGAATTTGGAACTCTAAATCCAACATGGTTTGTAGTAGCTCTTTGAAACTTGACAAAATAAAGGAGTTCTCAGTTTTGTCTCTATGGTTTGTTTCCTGTTCAAGTAGCCCTAGGCACAGACTGTGGAAAGCACTTTCATTGAGATGGGTTGCCAAGCTTCTAAGAAATAACGAGTTTCCGAAATACCAGCAAATATTATTTCACACAATCTTGTTGATACTAGGTGGTAATGATCAGTATACAAATCCCACTTGGCTCACCAAATTTTGTTCTTCTAGGTTGAACCGTTCGTCTACAGTAGCAGTTTTTATATTTAGGTTTCTCTCTGTTCTCTCCTATATAGATAGATGAATTTGGAACTCTAAATCCAACATGGTTTGTAGTAGCTCTTTGAAACTTGACAAAATAAAGGTGGTCTCAGATTTGTCTCTATGGTTTGTTTCCTCTTCAAGTAGCCGTAGTCACAGACTGTGGGAAAGCACTTTCATTGAGAGGGGTTGCCAAGCTTCTAAAAAATAACGAGTTTCGAAATACCAGAAAATATTTTTTCACCCAAATTTGATGATTCTTGGTGGTAATGATCAGTACACAAATCCCACTTGGCTCACGAAATTTTGTTCTTCTAGGTTGAAGCTTTCGTCTACAGTAGCAGTTTTTATATTTAAGTTTCCCTCAGTTCTCTCCTATATAGATAGATGAATTTGGAACTCTAAATCCAACATGGTTTGTAGTAGCTCTTTGAAACTTGACAAAATAAAGAGTTCTCCGATTTTTCTCTATGGTTTGTTTCCTCTTCAAGTAGCCCTAGGCACAGACTTTGGAAAAGCACTTTCATTGAGAGGGGTTGCCAAGCTTCTAAGAAATAACGAGTTTCCGAAATACCAGCAAATATTTTTTCACCCAATCTTGATGATACTTGGAGCTAATGATCAGTACACAAATAACACTTGGCTCACCAAATTTTGTTCTTCTTGGTTGAAGCGTTCGTCTACAGTAGCCGTTTTTATATTTAGGTTTCCCTCTGTTCTCTCCTATATAGAAAGATGAATTTGGAACTCTAAATCCAACATGGTTTGTAGTAGCTCTTTGAATCTTGACAAAAAAAAGGAGTTCTCAGTTTTGTCTCTATGGTTTGTTTCCTCTTCAAGTAGCCCTAGGCACAGACTGTGGAAAGCACTTTCATTGAGATGGGTTGCCAAGCTTCTAAGAAATTACGAGTTTCCGAAATACCAGCAAATATTATTTCACACAATCTTGTTGATACTTGGTGGTAATGATCAGTATACAAATCTCACTTGGCTCACCAAATTTTGTTCTTCTAGGTTGAAGCGTTCGTCTACAAGAGCAGTTTTTATATTTAGGTTTCCCTTTGTTCTCTCATATATAGATAGATGAATTTGGAACTCTAAATCCAACATGGTTTGTAGTAGCTCTTTGAAACTTGACAAAATAAAGGAGTTCTCAGATTTGCCTCTATGGTTTGTTTCCTCTTCAAGTAGCCCTAGGCACAGACTGTGGAAAAGCACTTTCATTCTGAGGGGTTGCCAAGCTTCTAAGAAATAAAAAGTTTCCGAAATACCAGCAAATATTTTTTCACCCAATCTTGATGATACTTTTTGCTAATGATCAGTACACATATCCCACTTGGCTCACCAAATTTAGTTCTTCTAGGTTGAAGCGTTCGTGTACAGTAGCAGTTTTTATATTTAGGTTTCCCTCTGTTCTCTCCTATACAGATAGATGAATTTGGAACTCTAAATCCAACACGGTTTGTAGTAGCTCTTTGAAACTTGACAAAATAAAGGAGGTCTCAGATTTGTCTCTATGGTTTGTTTCCTCTTCAAATAGCCGTAGGCACAGACTGTGGGAAAGCACTTTCATTGAGAGGGGTTGCCAAGCTTCTAAGAAATAACGAGTTTCGCAATACCAGCAAATATTTTTTCACCCAAATTTGATGATTCTTGGTGGTAATGATCAGTACAGAAATCCCACTTGGCTCACGAAATTTTGTTCTTCTAGGTTGAAGCGTTCGTCTACAGTACCAGTTTTTATATTTAAGTTTCCCTCGGTTCTCTCCTATATAGATAGATGAATTTGGAACTCTAAATCCAACATGGTTTGTAGTAGCTCTTTGAAACTTGACAAAAGAAAGGAGTTCTCAGTTTTGTCTCTATGGTTTGTTTCCTCTTCAAGTAGCCCTAGGCACAGACTTTGGAAAGCACTTTCATTGAGATGGGTTGCCAAGCTTCTAAGAAATAACGAGTTTCCGAAATACCAGCAAGTATTATTTCACACAATCTTGTTGATACTTGGTGGAAATGATCAGTATACAAATCCCACTTGGCTCACCAAATTTTGTTCTTCTAGGTTGAAGCGTTCGTCTACAGTAGCTGTTTTTATATTTAGGTTTCTCTCTGTTCTCTCCTATATAGATAGATGAATTTGAGAACTCTAAATCCAACATGGTTTGTAGTAGCTCTTTGAAACTTGACAAAATAAAGGAGGTCTCAGATTTGTCTCTATGGTTTGTTTCCTCTTCAAGTAGCCGTAGGCACAGACTGTGGGAAAGCACTTTCATTGAGAGGGGTTGCCAAGCTTCTAAGAAATAACGAGTTTTGAAATACCAGCAAATATTTTTTCACCCAAATTTTATGATTCTTGGTGGTAATGATCAGTACACAAATCCCACTTGGCTCTCGAAATTTTGTTCTTCTAGTTTGAAGCTTTCGTCTACAGTAGCAGTTTTTATATTTAAGTTTCCCTCGGTTCTCTCCTATATAGATAGATGAATTTGGAACTCTAAATCCAACATGGTTTGTAGTAGCTATTTGAAACTTGACAAAATAAAGAAGTTCTCCGATTTTTCTCTATGGTTTGTTTCCTCTTCAAGTAGCCCTAGGCACAGACTTTGGAAAAGCACTTTCATTTAGAGGGGTTGCCAAGCTTCTAAGAAATAACGAGTTTCCGAAATACCAGCAAATTTTTTTTCACCCAATCTTGATGATACTTGGAGCTAATGATCAGTACACAAATGCCACTTGGCTCACCAAATTTTGTTCTTCTTTTTTGAAGCGTTCGTCTACAGTAGCAGTTTTTATATTTAGGTTTCCCTCTGTCCTCTCCTATATAGAAAGATGAATTTGGAACTCTAAATCCAACATGGTTTGTAGTAGCTCTTTGAAACTTGACAAAATAAAGGAGTTCTCAGTTTTGTCTCTATGGTTTGTTTCCTCTTCAAGTAGCCCTAGGCACAGACTGTGGAAAGCACTTTCATTGAGATGGGTTGCCAAGCTTCTAAGAAATAACGAGTTTCCGAAATACCAGCAAATATTATTTCACACAATCTTGATGATACTAGGTGGTAATGCTCAGTATACAAATCCCACTTGGCTCACCAAATTTTGTTCTTCTAGGTTGAACCGTTCGTCTACAGTAGCAGTTTTTATATTTAGGTTTCTCTCTGTTCTCTCCTATATAGATAGATGAATTTGGAACTCTAAATCCAACATGGTTTGTAGTAGCTCTTTGAAACTTGACAAAATAAAGGTGGTCTCAGATTTGTCTCTATGGTTTGTTTCCTCTTCAAGTAGCCGTAGTCACAGACTGTGGGAAAGCACTTTCATTGAGAGGGGTTGCCAAACTTCTAAGAAATAACGAGTTTCGAAATACCAGAAAATATTTTTTCACCCAAATTTGATGATTCTTGGTGGTAATGATCAGTACACAAATCCCACGTGGCTCACGAAATTTTGTTCTTCTAGGTTGAAGCTTTCGTCTACAGTAGCAGTTTTTATATTTAAGTTTTCCTCGGTTCTCTCCTATATAGATAGATGAATTTGGAACTCTAAATCCAACATGGTTTGTAGTAGCTCTTTGAAACTTGACAAAATAAAGGAGTTCTCCGATTTTTCTCTATGGTTTGTTTCCTCTTCAAGTAGCCCTAGGCACAGACTTTGGAAAAGCACTTTCATTGAGAGGGGTTGCCAAGCTTCTAAGAAATAACGAGTTTCCGAAATAGCAGCAAATATTTTTTCACCCAATCTTGATGATACTTGGAGCTAATGATGACTACACAAATCCCACTTGCCTCACCAAATTTTGTTCTTCTTGGTTGAAGCGTTCGTCTACAGTAGCAGTTTTTATATTTAAGTTTCCCTCGGTTCTCTCCTTTATAGAAAGTTGAATTTGGAACTCTAAATCCAACATGGTTTGTAGTAGCTCTTTGAAACTTGACAAAATAAAGGAGTTCTCAGTTTTGTCTCTATGGTTTGTTTCCTCTTCAAGTAGCCCTAGGCACAGACTGTGGAAAGCACTTTCATTGAGATGGGTTGCCAAGCTTCTAAGAAATAACGAGTTTCCGAAATAACAGCAAATATTTTTTCACACAATCTTGTTGAAACTTGGTGGCAATGATCAGTACACAAATCCCACTTGGCTCACGAAATTTTGTTCTTCTAGTTTGAAGCTTTCGTCTACAGTAGCAGTTTTTATATTTAGGTTTCCCTTTGTTCTCTCACATATAGATAGATGAATTTGGAACTCTAAATCCAACATGGTTTGTAGTAGCTCTTTGAAACTTGACAAAATAAAGGAGTTCTCAGATTTGTCTCTATGGTTTGTTTCCTCTTCAAGTAGCCGTAAGCACAGACTGTGGAAAAGCACTTTCATTGAGAGGGGTTGCCAAGCTTCTAAGAAATAACGAGTTTCCGTAATACCAGCAAATATTTTTTCACCCAATCTTGATGATACTTGTTGCTAATGATCAGTACACATATCCCACTTGGCTCACCAAATTTTGTTCTTCTAGGTTGAAGCGTTCGTGTACAGTAGCAGTTTTTATATTTAGGTTTCCCTCTGTTCTCTCCTATACAGATAGATGAATTTGGAACTCTAAATCCAACATGGTTTGTAGTAGCTCTTTGAAACTTGACAAAATAAAGGAGTTCTCAGTTTTGTCTCTATGGTTTGTTTCCTCTTCAAGTAGCCCTAGGCACAGACTGTGGAAAAGCACTTTCATTGAGAGGGGTTGCCAAGCTTCTAAGAAATTACGAGTTTCCGAAATACCAGAAAATATTTTTTCACCCAATCTTGATGATACTTGGAGCTAATGATCAGTACACAAATCCGACTTTGCTCACCAAATTTTGTTCTTCTAGGTTGAAGCGTTCGTCGACAGTAGCAGTTCTTATATTTAGGTTTCTCTCTGTTCTCTCCTATATAGAAAGATGAATTTGGAACTCTAAATCCAACATGGTTTGTAGTAGCTCTTTGAAACTTGACAAAATAAAGGAGTTCTCAGTTTTGTCTCTATGGTTTGTTTCCTCTTCAAGTAGCCCTAGGCACAGACTTTGGAAAGCACTTTCATTGAGATGGGTTGCCAAGCTTCTAAGAAATAACGAGTTTCCGAAATACCAGCAAGTATTATTTCACACAATCTTGTTGATACTTGGTGGAAATGATCAGTATACAAATCCCACTTGGCTCACCAAATTTTGTTCTTCTAGGTTGAAGCGTTCGTCTACAGTAGCTGTTTTTATATTTAGGTTTCTCTCTGTTCTCCCCTATATAGATAGATGAATTTGAGAACTCTAAATCCAACATGGTTTGTAGTAGCTCTTTGAAACTTGACAAAATATAGGAGGTCTCAGATTTGTCTCTATGGTTTGTTTCCTCTTCAAGTAGCCGTAGGCACAGACTGTGGGAAAGCACTTTCATTGAGAGGGGTTGCCAAGCTTCTAAGAAATAACGAGTTTTGAAATACCAGCAAATATTTTTTCACCCAAATTTGATGATTCTTGGTGGTAATGATCAGTACACAAATCCCACATGGCTCACGAAATTTTGTTCTTCTAGGTTGAAGCTTTCGTCTACAGTAGCAGTTTTTATATTTAAGTTTCCCTCAGTTCTCTCCTATATAGATAGATGAATTTGGAACTCTAAATCCAACATGGTTTGTAGTAGCTCTTTGAAACTTGACAAAATAAAGAGTTCTCCGATTTTTCTCTATGGTTTGTTTCCTCTTCAAGTAGCCCTAGGCACAGACTTTGGAAAAGCACTTTCATTGAGAGGGGTTGCCAAGCTTCTAAGAAATAACGAGTTTCCGAAATACCAGCAAATATTTTTTCACCCAATCTTGATGATACTTGGAGCTAATGATCAGTACACAAATCCCACTTGGCTCACCAAATTTTGTTCTTCTTGGTTGAAGCGTTCGTCTACAGTAGCCGTTTTTATATTTAGGTTTCCCTCTGTTCTCTCCTATATAGAAAGATGAATTTGGAACTCTAAATCCAACATGGTTTGTAGTAGCTCTTTGAATCTTGACAAAAAAAAGGAGTTCTCAGTTTTGTCTCTATGGTTTGTTTCCTCTTCAAGTAGCCGTAGGCACAGACTGTGGGAAAGCACTTTCATTGAGAGGGGTTGCCAAGCTTCTAAGAAATAACGAGTTTCGCAATACCAGCAAATATTTTTTCACCCAAATTTGATGATTCTTGGTGGTAATGATCAGTACAGAAATCCCACTTGGCTCACGAAATTTTGTTCTTCTAGGTTGAAGCGTTCGTCTACAGTAGCAGTTTTTATATTTAAGTTTTCCTCGGTTCTCTCCTATATAGATAGATGAATTTGGAACTCTAAATCCAACATGGTTTGTAGTAGCTGTTTGAAACTTGACAAAATAAAGGAGTTCTCCGATTTTTCTCTATGGTTTGTTTCCTCTTCAAGTAGCCCTAGGCACAGACTGTGGAAAAGCACTTTCATTGAGAGGGGTTGCCAAGCTTCTAAGAAATAACGAGTTTCCGAAATAGCAGCAAATATTTTTTCACCCAATCTTGATGATACTTGGAGCTAATGATGACTACACAAATCCCACTTGGCTCACCAAATTTTGTTCTTCTTGGTTGAAGCGTTCGTCTACAGTAGCAGTTTTTATATTTAAGTTTCCCTCGGTTCTCTCCTTTATATAAAGTTGAATTTGGAACTCTAAATCCAACATGGTTTGTAGTAGCTCTTTGAAACTTGACAAAATAAAGGAGTTCTCAGTTTTGTCTCTATGGTTTGTTTCCTCTTCAAGTAGCCCTAGGCACAGACTGTGGAAAGCACTTTCATTGAGATGGGTTGCCAAGCTTCTAAGAAATAACGAGTTTCCGAAATAACAGCAAATATTTTTTCAAACAATCTTGTTGAAACTTGGTGGCAATGATCAGTACACAAATCCCACTTGGCTCACGAAATTTTGTTCTTCTAGTTTGAAGCTTTCGTCTACAGTAGCAGTTTTTATGTTTAGGTTTCCCTTTGTTCTCTCACATATAGATAGATGAATTTGGAACTCTAAATCCAACATGGTTTGTAGTAGCTCTTTGAAACTTGACAAAATAAAGGAGTTCTCAGATTTGTCTCTATGGTTTGTTTCCTCTTCAAGTAGCCGTAGGCACAGACTGTGGAAAAGCACTTTCATTGAGAGGGGTTGCCAAGCTTCTAAGAAATAACGAGTTTCCGAAATACCAGCAAATATTTTTTCACCCAATCTTGATGATACTTGTTGCTAATGATCAGTACACATATCCCACTTGGCTCACCAAATTTTGTTCTTCTAGGTTGAAGCGTTCGTGTACAGTAGCAGTTTTTATATTTAGGTTTCCCTCTGTTCTCTCCTATACAGATAGATGAATTTGGAACTCTAAATCCAACATGGTTTGTAGTAGCTCTTTGAAACTTGACAAAATAAAGGAGTTCTCAGTTCTGTCTCTATGGTTTGTTTCCTCTTCAAGTAGCCCTAGGCACAGACTGTGGAAAAGCACTTTCATTTAGAGGGGTTGCCAAGCTTCTAAGAAATTACGAGTTTCCGAAATACCAGAAAATATTTTTTCACCCAATCTTGATGATACTTGGAGCTAATGATCAGTACACAAATCCGACTTTGCTCACCAAATTTTGTTCTTCTAGGTTGAAGCGTTCGTCGACAGTAGCAGTTCTTATATTTAGGTTTCTCTCTGTTCTCTCCTATATAGAAAGATGAATTTGGAACTCTAAATCCAACATGGTTTGTAGTAGCTCTTTGGAACTTGACAAAATAAAGGAGTTCTCAGTTTTGTCTCTATGGTTTGTTTCCTCTTCAAGTAGCCCTAGGCACAGACTTTGGAAAGCACTTTCATTGAGATGGGTTGCCAAGCTTCTAAGAAATAACGAGTTTCCGAAATACCAGCAAGTATTATTTCACACAATCTTGTTGATACTTGGTGGAAATGATCAGTATACAAATCCCACTTGGCTCACCAAATTTTGTTCTTCTAGGTTGAAGCGTTCGTCTACAGTAGCTGTTTTTATATTTAGGTTTCTCTCTGTTCTCTCCTATATAGATAGATGAATTTGAGAACTCTAAATCCAACATGGTTTGTAGTAGCTCTTTGAAACTTGACAAAATAAAGGAGGTCTCAGATTTGTCTCTATGGTTTGTTTCCTCTTCAAGTAGCCGTAGGCACAGACTGTGGGAAAGCACTTTCATTGAGAGGGGTTGCCAAGCTTCTAAGAAATAACGAGTTTTGAAATACCAGCAAATATTTTTTCACCCAAATTTTATGATTCTTGGTGGTAATGATCAGTACACAAATCCCACTTGGCTCTTGAAATTTTGTTCTTCTAGTTTGAAGCTTTCGTCTACAGTAGCAGTTTTTATATTTAAGTTTCCCTCGGTTCTCTCCTATATAGATAGATGAATTTGGAACTCTAAATCCAACATGGTTTGTAGTAGCTATTTGAAACTTGACAAAATAAAGAAGTTCTCCGATTTTTCTCTATGGTTTGTTTCCTCTTCAAGTAGCCCTAGGCACAGACTTTGGAAAAGCACTTTCATTTAGAGGGGTTGCCAAGCTTCTAAGAAATAACGAGTTTCCGAAATACCAGCAAATATTTTTTCACCCAATCTTGATGATACTTGGAGCTAATGATCAGTACACAAATGCCACTTGGCTCACCAAATTTTGTTCTTCTTTTTGAAGCGTTCGTCTACAGTAGCAGTTTTTATATTTAAGTTTCCCTCAGTTCTCTCCTATATAGATAGATGAATTTGGAACTCTAAATCCAACATGGTTTGTAGTAGCTCTTTGAAACTTGACAAAATAAAGAGTTCTCCGATTTTTCTCTATGTTTTGTTTCCTCTTCAAGTAGCCCTAGGCACAGACTTTGGAAAAGCACTTTCATTGAGGGGTTGCCAAGCTTCTAAGAAATAACGAGTTTCCGAAATACCAGCAAATATTTTTTCACCCAATCTTGATGATACTTGGAGCTAATGATCAGTACACAAATCCCACTTGGCTCACCAAATTTTGTTCTTCATGGTTGAAGCGTTCGTCTACAGTAGCCGTTTTTATATTTAGGTTTCACTCTGTTCTCTCCTATATAGAAAGATGAATTTGGAACTCTAAATCCAACATGGTTTGTAGTAGCTCTTTGAATCTTGACAAAAAAAAGGAGTTCTCAGTTTTGTCTCTATGGTTTGTTTCCTCTTCAAGTAGCCCTAGGCACAGACTGTGGAAAGCACTTTCATTGAGATGGGTTGCCAAGCTTCTAAGAAATTACGAGTTTCCGAAATACCAGCAAATATTATTTCACACAATCTTGTTGATACTTGGTGGTAATGATCAGTATACAAATCTCACTTGGCTCACCAAATTTTGTTCTTCTAGGTTGAAGCGTTCGTCTACAAGAGCAGTTTTTATATTTAGGTTTCCCTTTGTTCTCTCATATATAGATAGATGAATTTGGAACTCTAAATCCAACATGGTTTGTAGTAGCTCTTTGAAACTTGACAAAATAAAGGAGTTCTCAGATTTGCCTCTATGGTTTGTTTCCTCTTCAAGTAGCCCTAGGCACAGACTGTGGAAAAGCACTTTCATTGAGAGGGGTTGCCAAGCTTCTAAGAAATAAAAAGTTTCCGAAATACCAGCAAATATTTTTTCACCCAAACTTGATGATACTTGTTGCTAATGATCAGTACACATATCCCACTTGGCTCACCAAATTTAGTTCTTCTAGGTTGAAGCGTTCGTGTACAGTAGCAGTTTTTATATTTAGGTTTCCCTCTGTTCTCTCCTATACAGATAGATGAATTTGGAACTCTAAATCCAACACGGTTTGTAGTAGCTCTTTGAAACTTGACAAAATAAAGGAGGTCTCAGATTTGTCTCTATGGTTTGTTTCCTCTTCAAGTAGCCGTAGGCACAGACTGTGGGAAAGCACTTTCATTGAGAGGGGTTGCCAAGCTTCTAAGAAAGAACGAGTTTCGCAATACCAGCAAATATTTTTTCACCCAAATTTGATGATTCTTGGTGGTAATGATCAGTACAGAAATCCCACTTGGCTCACGAAATTTTGTTCTTCTAGGTTGAAGCGTTCGTCTA
This sequence comes from Callospermophilus lateralis, assembly GCF_048772815.1. Lineage (NCBI taxonomy): Eukaryota > Metazoa > Chordata > Mammalia > Rodentia > Sciuridae > Callospermophilus > Callospermophilus lateralis. The sequence continues at coordinate 22,727 of NW_027515646.1, forward strand.
CAGTAGCAGTTTTTATATTTAAGTTTCCCTCGGTTCTCTCCTATATAGATAGATGAATTTGGAACTCTAAATACAACATGGTTTGTAGTAGCTCTTTGAAACTTGACAAAATAAAGGAGTTCTCAGTTTTGTCTCTATGGTTTGTTTCCTCTTCAAGTAGCCCTAGGCACAGACTGTGGAAAAGCACTTTCATTGAGAGGGGTTGCCAAGCTTCTAAGAAATTACGAGTTTCCGAAATACCAGAAAATATTTTTTCACCCAATCTTGATGATACTTGGAGCTAATGATCAGTACACAAATCCGACTTTGCTCACCAAATTTTGTTCTTCTAGGTTGAAGCGTTCGTCGACAGTAGCAGTTCTTATATTTAGGTTTCTCTCTGTTCTCTCCTATATAGAAAGATGAATTTGGAACTCTAAATCCAACATGGTTTGTAGTAGCTCTTTGAAACTTGACAAAATAAAGGAGTTCTCAGTTTTGTCTCTATGGTTTGTTTCCTCTTCAAGTAGCCCTAGGCACAGACTTTGGAAAGCACTTTCATTGAGATGGGTTGCCAAGCTTCTAAGAAATAACGAGTTTCCGAAATACCAGCAAGTATTATTTCACACAATCTTGTTGATACTTGGTGGAAATGATCAGTATACAAATCCCACTTGGCTCACCAAATTTTGTTCTTCTAGGTTGAAGCGTTCGTCTACAGTAGCTGTTTTTATATTTAGGTTTCTCTCTGTTCTCTCCTATATAGATAGATGAATTTGAGAACTCTAAATCCAACATGGTTAGTAGTAGCTCTTTGAAACTTGACAAAATAAAGGAGGTCTCAGATTTGTCTCTATGGTTTGTTTCCTCTTCAAGTAGCCGTAGGCACAGACTGTGGGAAAGCACTTTCATTGAGAGGGGTTGCCAAGCTTCTAAGAAATAACGAGTTTTGAAATACCAGCAAATATTTTTTCACCCAAATTTTATGATTCTTGGTGGTAATGATCAGTACACAAATCCCACTTGGCTCTCGAAATTTTGTTCTTCTAGTTTGAAGCTTTCGTCTACAGTAGCAGTTTTTATATTTAAGTTTCCCTCGGTTCTCTCCTATATAGATAGATGAATTTGGAACTCTAAATCCAACATGGTTTGTAGTAGCTATTTGAAACTTGACAAAATAAAGAAGTTCTCCGATTTTTCTCTATGGTTTGTTTCCTCTTCAAGTAGCCCTAGGCACAGACTTTGGAAAAGCACTTTCATTTAGAGGGGTTGCCAAGCTTCTAAGAAATAACGAGTTTCCGAAATACCAGCAAATATTTTTTCACCCAATCTTGATGATACTTGGAGCTAATGATCAGTACACAAATGCCACTTGGCTCACCAAATTTTGTTCTTCTTTTTTGAAGCGTTCGTCTACAGTAGCAGTTTTTATATTTAGGTTTCCCTCTGTCCTCTCCTATATAGAAAGATGAATTTGGAACTCTAAATCCAACATGGTTTGTAGTAGCTCTTTGAAACTTGACAAAATAAAGGAGTTCTCAGTTTTGTCTCTATGGTTTGTTTCCTCTTCAAGTAGGCCTAGGCACAGACTGTGGAAAGCACTTTCATTGAGATGGGTTGCCAAGCTTCTAAGAAATAACGAGTTTCCGAAATACCAGCAAATATTATTTCACACAATCTTGTTGATACTAGGTGGTAATGATCAGTATTCAAATCCCACTTGGCTCACCAAATTTTGTTCTTCTAGGTTGAACCGTTCGTCTACAGTAGCAGTTTTTATATTTAGGTTTCTCTCTGTTCTCTCCTATATAGATAGATGAATTTGGAACTCTAAATCCAACATGGTTTGTAGTAGCTCTTTGAAACTTGACAAAATAAAGGTGGTCTCAGATTTGTCTCTATGGTTTGTTTCCTCTTCAAGTAGCCGTAGTCACAGACAGTGGGAAAGCACTTTCATTGAGAGGGGTTGCCAAGCTTCTAAGAAATAACGAGTTTCGAAATACCAGAAAATATTTATTCACGGAATTTGATGATTCTTGGTGGTAATGATCAGTACACAAATCCCACTTGGCTCACGAAATTTTGTTCTTCTAGGTTGAAGCTTTCGTCTACAGTAGCAGTTTTTATATTTAAGTTTCCCTCAGTTCTCTCCTATATAGATAGATGAATTTGGAACTCTAAATCCAACATGGTTTGTAGTAGCTCTTTGAAACTTGACAAAATAAAGAGTTCTCCGATTTTTCTCTATGGTTTGTTTCCTCTTCAAGTAGCCCTAGGCACAGACTTTGGAAAAGCACTTTCATTGAGAGGGGTTGCCAAGCTTCTAAGAAATAACGAGTTTCCGAAATACCAGCAAATATTTTTTCACCCAATCTTGATGATACTTGGAGCTAATGATCAGTACACAAATCCCACTTGGCTAACCAAATTTTGTTCTTCTTGGTTGAAGCGTTCGTCTACAGTAGCCGTTTTTATATTTAGGTTTCCCTCTGTTCTCTCCTATATAGAAAGATGAATTTGGAACTCTAAATCCAACATGGTTTGTAGTAGCTCTTTGAATCTTGACAAAAAAAAGGAGTTCTCAGTTTTGTCTCTATGGTTTGTTTTCTCTTCAAGTAGGCCTAGGCACAGACTGTGGAAAGCACTTTCATTGAGATGGGTTGCCAAGCTTCTAAGAAATTACGAGTTTCCGAAATACCAGCAAATATTATTTCACACAATCTTGTTGATAGTTGGTGGTAATGCTCAGTATACAAATCTCACTTGGCTCACCAAATTTTGTTCTTCTAGGTTGAAGCGTTCGTCTACAAGAGCAGTTTTTATATTTAGGTTTCCCTTTGTTCTCTCATATATAGATAGATGAATTTGGAACTCTAAATCCAACATGGTTTGTAGTAGCTCTTTGAAACTTGACAAAATAAAGGAGTTCTCAGATTTGCCTCTATGGTTTGTTTCCTCTTCAAGTAGCCCTAGGCACAGACTGTGGAAAAGCACTTTCATTGAGAGGGGTTGCCAAGCTTCTAAGAAATAAAAAGTTTCCGAAATACCAGCAAATATTTTTTCACCCAATCTTGATGATACTTGTTGCTAATGATCAGTACACATATCCCACTTGGCTCACCAAATTTAGTTCTTCTAGGTTGAAGCGTTCGTGTACAGTAGCAGTTTTTATATTTAGGTTTCCCTCTGTTCTCTCCTATACAGATAGATGAATTTGGAACTCTAAATCCAACACGGTTTGTAGTAGCTCTTTGAAACTTGACAAAATAAAGGAGGTCTCAGATTTGTCTCTATGGTTTGTTTCCTCTTCAAGTAGCCGTAGGCACAGACTGTGGGAAAGCACTTTCATTGAGAGGGGTTGCCAAGCTTCTAAGAAATAACGAGTTTCGCAATACCAGCAAATATTTTTTCACCCAAATTTGATGATTCTTGGTGGTAATGATCAGTACAGAAATCCCACTTGGCTCACGAAATTTTGTTCTTCTAGGATGAAGCGTTCGTCTACAGTAGCAGTTTTTATATTTAAGTTTCCCTCGGTTCTCTCCTATATAGATAGATGAATTTGGAACTCTAAATCCAACATGGTTTGTAGTAGCTCTTTGAAACTTGACAAAATAAAGGAGTTCTCCGATTTTTCTCTATGGTTTGTTTCCTCTTCAAGTAGCCCTAGGCACAGACTTTGGAAAAGCACTTTCATTGAGAGGGGTTGCCAAGCTTCTAAGAAATAACGAGTTTCCGAAATAGCAGCAAATATTTTTTCACCCAATCTTGATGATACTTGGAGCTAATGATGACTACACAAATCCCACTTGGCTCACCAAATTTTGTTCTTCTTGGTTGAAGCGTTCGTCTACAGTAGCAGTTTTTATATTTAAGTTTCCCTCGGTTCTCTCCTATATAGAAAGTTGAATTTGTAACTCTAAATCCAACATGGTTTGTAGTAGCTCTTTGAAACTTGACAAAATAAAGGAGTTCTCAGTTTTGTCTCTATGGTTTGTTTCCTCTTCAAGTAGCCCTAGGCACAGACTGTGGAAAGCACTTTCATTGAGATGGGTTGCCAAGCTTCTAAGAAATAACGAGTTTCCGAAATAACAGCAAATATTTTTTCACACAATCTTGTTGAAACTTGTTGGCAATGATCAGTACACAAATCCGACTTTGCTCACCAAATTTTGTTCTTCTAGGTTGAAGCGTTCGTCGACAGTAGCAGTTCTTATATTTAGGTTTCTCTCTGTTCTCTCCTATATAGAAAGATGAATTTGGAACTCTAAATCCAACATGGTTTGTAGTAGCTCTTTGGAACTTGACAAAATAAAGGAGTTCTCAGTTTTGTCTCTATGGTTTGTTTCCTCTTCAAGTAGCCCCAGGCACAGACTGTGGAAAGCACTTTCATTGAGATGGGTTGCCAAGCTTCTAAGAAATAACGAGTTTCCGAAATACCAGCAAATATTATTTCACACAATCTTGTTGATACTTGGTGGTAATGATCAGTATACAAATCCCACTTGGCTCAACAAATTTTGTTCTTCTAGGTTGAAGCGTTCGTCTACAGTAGCTGTTTTTATATTTAGGTTTCTCTCTGTTCTCTCCTATATAGATAGATGAATTTGAGAACTCTAAATCCAACATGGTTTGTAGTAGCTCTTTAAAACTTGACAAAATAAAGGAGGTCTCAGATTTGTCTCTACGGTTTGTTTCCTCTTCAAGTAGCCGTAAGCACAGACTGTGGGAAAGCACTTTCATTGAGAGGGATTGCCAAGCTTCTAAGAAATAAAGAGTTTCGAAATACCAGCAAATATTATTTCACCCAAATTTTATGATTCTTGGTGGTAATGATCAGTACACAAATCCCACTTGGCTCACGAAATTTTGTTCTTCTAGGTTGAAGCGTTCGTCTACAGTAGCAGTTTTTATATTTAAGTTTCCCTCGGTTCTCTCCTATATAGATAGATGAATTTGGAACTCTAAATCCAACATGGTTTGTAGTAGCTCTTTGAAACTTGACAAAATAAAGGAGTTCTCAGATTTGCCTCTATGGTTTGTTTCCTCTTTAAGTAGCCCTAGGTACAGACTTTGGAAAAGCACTTTCATTGAGAGCGGTTGCCAAGCTTCTAAGAAATAACGAGTTTCCGAAATACCAGCAAATATTTTTTCACCCAATCTTGATGATACTTGGAGCTAATGATGAGTACACAAATCCCACTTGGCTCACCAAATTTTGTTCTTCTTGGTTGAAGCGTTCGTCTACAGTAGCAGTATTTATATTTAGGTTTCCCTCTGTTCTCTCCTATATAGAAAGATGAATTTGGAACTCTAAATCCAACATGGTTTGTAGTAGCTCTTTGAAACTTGACAAAATAAACGAGTTCTCAGGTTTGTCTCTATGGTTTGTTTCCTCTTCAAGTAGCCCTAGGCACAGACTGTGGAAAGCACTTTCATTGAGATGGGTTGCCAAGCTTCTAAGAAATAACGAGTTTCCGAAATACCAGCAAATATTATTTCACACAATCTTGTTGATACTTGGTGGTAATGATCAGTATACAAATCCCACTTGGCTCACCAAATTTTGTTCTTCTAGGTTGAAACGTTCGTCTACAGTAGCAGTTTTTATATTTAGGTTTCTCTCTGTTCTCTCCTATATAGATAGATGAATTTGGAACTCTAAATCCAACATGGTTTGTAGTAGCTCCTTGAAACTTGACAAAATAAAGGTGGTCTCAGATTTGTCTCTATGGTTTGTTTCCTCTTCAAGTAGCCGTAGGCACAGACTGTGGGAAAGCACTTTCATTGAGAGGGGTTGCCAAGCTTCTAAGAAATAACGAGTTTCCGAAATAGAAGCAAATATTATTTCACACAATCTTGTTGATACTGGGTGGTAATGATCAGTATACAAATCCCACTTGGCTCACCAAATTTTGTTCTTCTAGGTTGAAGCGTTCGTCTACAGTAGCAGTTTTTATATTTAGGTTTCTCTCTGTTCTCCCCTATATAGATAGATGAATTTGGAACTCTAAATCCAACATGGTTTGTAGTAGCTCTTTGAAACTTGACAAAATAAAGGAGGTCTCAGATTTGTCTCTATGGTTTGTTTCCTCTTCAAGTAGCCGTAGGCACAGACTGTGGGAAAGCACTTTCATTGAGAGGGGTTGCCAAGCTTCTAAGAAATAACGAGTTTCGAAATACCAGCAAATATTTTTTCACCCAAATTTTATGATTCTTGGTGGTAATGATCAGTACACAAATCCCACTTGGCTCTCGAAATTTTGTTCTTCTAGGTTGAAGGTTTCGTCTACAGTAGCAGTTTTCATATTTAAGTTTCCATCGGTTCTCTCCTATATAGATAGATGAATTTGGAACTCTAAATCCAACATGGTTTGTAGTAGCTCTTTGAAACTTGACAAAATAAAGGAGTTCTCCGATTTTTCTCTATGGTTTGTTTCCTCTTCAAGTAGCCCTAGGCACAGACTTTGGAAAAGCACTTTCATTGAGAGGGGTTGCCAAGCTTCTAAGAAATAACGAGTTTCCGAAATACCAGCAAATATTTTTTCACCCAATCTTGATGATACTTGGAGCTAATGATCAGTACACAAATCCGACTTGGCTCACCAAAATTTGTTCTTCTTGGTTGAAGCGTTCGTCTACAGTAGCAGTTTTTATATTTAGGTTTCCCTCTGTTCTCTCCTATATAGAAAGAGGAATTTAGAACTCTAAATCCAACATGGTTTGTAGTAGCTCTTTGAATCTTGACAAAATAAAGTAGGTCTCAGATTTGTCTCTATGGTTTGTTTCCTCTTCAAGTAGCCGTAGGCACAGACTGTGGGAAAGCACTTTCATTGAGAGGGATTGCCAAGCTTCTAAGAAATAAAGAGTTTCGAAATACCAGCAAATATTTTTTCACCCAAATTTTATGATTCTTGGTGGTAATGATCAGTACACAAATCCCACTTGGCTCACGAAATTTTGTTCTTCTAGGTTGAAGCGTTCGTCTACAGTAGCAGTTTTTATATTTAAGTTTCCCTCGGTTCTCTCCTATATAGATAGATGAATTTGGAACTCTAAATCCAACATGGTTTGTAGTAGCTCTTTGAAACTTGACAAAATAAAGGAGTTCTCAGATTTGCCTCTATGGTTTGTTTCCTCTTTAAGTAGCAGTAGGTACAGACTTTGGAAAAGCACTTTCATTGAGAGCGGTTGCCAAGCTTCTAAGAAATAACGAGTTTCCGAAATACCAGCAAATATTTTTTCACCCAATCTTGATGATACTTGGAGCTAATGATGAGTACACAAATCCCACTTGGCTCACCAAATTTTGTTCTTCTTGGTTGAAGCGTTCGTCTACAGTAGCAGTATTTATATTTAGGTTTCCCTCTGTTCTCTCCTATATAGAAAGATGAATTTGGAACTCTAAATCCAACATGGTTTGTAGTAGCTCTTTGAAACTTGACAAAATAAACGAGTTCTCAGGTTTGTCTCTATGGTTTGTTTCCTCTTCAAGTAGCCCTAGGCACAGACTGTGGAAAGCACTTTCATTGAGATGGGTTGCCAAGCTTCTAAGAAATAACGAGTTTCCGAAATACCAGCAAATATTATTTCACACAATCTTGTTGATACTTGGTGGTAATGATCAGTATACAAATCCCACTTGGCTCACCAAATTTTGTTCTTCTAGGTTGAAACGTTCGTCTACAGTAGCAGTTTTTATATTTAGGTTTCTCTCTGTTCTCTCCTATATAGATAGATGAATTTGGAACTCTAAATCCAACATGGTTTGTAGTAGCTCCTTGAAACTTGACAAAATAAAGGAGGTCTCAGATTTGTCTCTATGGTTTGTTTCCTCTTCAAGTAGCCGTAGGCACAGACTGTGGGAAAGCACTTTCATTGAGAGGGGTTGCCAAGCTTCTAAGAAATAACGAGTTTCCGAAATAGAAGCAAATATTATTTCACACAATCTTGTTGATACTGGGTGGTAATGATCAGTATACAAATCCCACTTGGCTCACCAAATTTTGTTCTTCTAGGTTGAAGCGTTCGTCTACAGTAGCAGTTTTTATATTTAGGTTTCTCTCTGTTCTCCCCTATATAGATAGATGAATTTGGAACTCTAAATCCAACATGGTTTGTAGTAGCTCTTTGAAACTTGACAAAATAAAGGAGGTCTCAGATTTGTCTCTATGGTTTGTTTCCTCTTCAAGTAGCCGTAGGCACAGACTGTGGGAAAGCACTTTCATTGAGAGGGGTTGCCAAGCTTCTAAGAAATAACGAGTTTCGAAATACCAGCAAATATTTTTTCACCCAAATTTTATGATTCTTGGTGGTAATGATCAGTACACAAATCCCACTTGGCTCTCGAAATTTTGTTCTTCTAGGTTGAAGGTTTCGTCTACAGTAGCAGTTTTTATATTTAAGTTTCCCTCGGTTCTCTCCTATATAGATAGATGAATTTGGAACTCTAAATCCAACATGGTTTGTAGTAGCTCTTTGAAACTTGACAAAATAAAGGAGTTCTCCGATTTTTCTCTATGGTTTGTTTCCTCTTCAAGTAGCCCTAGGCACAGACTTTGGAAAAGCACTTTCATTGAGAGGGGTTGCCAAGCTTCTAAGAAATAACGAGTTTCCGAAATACCAGCAAATATTTTTTCACCCAATCTTGATGATACTTGGAGCTAATGATCAGTACACAAATCCCACTTGGCTCACCAAATTTTGTTCTTCTTGGTTGAAGCGTTCGTCTACAGTAGCAGTTTTTATATTTAGGTTTCCCTCTGTTCTCTCCTATATAGAAAGATGAATTTAGAACTCTAAATCCAACATGGTTTGTAGTAGCTCTTTGAATCTTGACAAAAAAAAAGGAGTTCTCAGTTTTGTCTCTATGGTTTGTTTCCTCTTCAAGTAGCCCTAGGCACAGACTGTGGAAAGCACTTTCATTGAGATGGGTTGCCAAGCTTCTAAGAAATTATGAGTTTCCGAAATACCAGCAAATATTATTTCACACAATCTTGTTGATACTTGGTGGTAATGATCAGTATACAAATCTCACTTGGCTCACCAAATTTTGTTCTTCTAGGTTGAAGCGTTCGTCTACAGTAGCAGTTTTTATATTTAGGTTTCTCTCTGTTCTCTCCTATATAGATAGATGAATTTGGAACTCTAAATCCAACATGGTTTGTAGTAGCTCTTTGAAACTTGACAAAATAAAGGAGGTCTCAGATTTGCCTCTATGGTTTGTTTCCTCTTCAAGTAGCCTTACGCACAGACTGTGGGAAAGCACTTTCATTGAGAGGGGTTGCCAAGCTTCTAAGAAATAACGAGTTTCGAAATACCAGCAAATATTTTTTCACCCAAATTTGATGATTCTTGGTGGTAATGATCAGTACACAAATCCCACTTGGCTCACGAAATTTTGTTCTTCTAGTTTGAAGCTTTCGTCTACAGTAGCAGTTTTTATATTTATGTTTCCCTTTGTTCTCTCATATATAAATAGATGAATTTGGAACTCTAAATCCAACATGGTTTGTAGTAGCTCTTTGAAACTTGACAAAATAAAGGAGTTCTCAGATTTGCCTCTATGGTTTGTTTCCTCTTCAAGTAGCCCTAGGCACAGACTGTGGAAAAGCACTTTCATTGAGAGGGGTTGCCAAGCTTCTAAGAAATAAAAAGTTTCCGAAATACCAGCAAATATTTTTTCACCCAATCTTGATGATACTTGTTGCTAATGATCAGTACACATATCCCACTTGGCTCACCAAATTTAGTTCTTCTAGGTTGAAGCGTTCGTGTACAGTAGCAGTTTTTATATTTAGGTTTCCCTCTGTTCTCTCCTATACAGATAGATGAATTTGGAACTCTAAATCCAACACGGTTTGTAGTAGCTCTTTGAAACTTGACAAAATAAAGGAGGTCTCAGATTTGTCTCTATGGTTTGTTTCCTCTTCAAGTAGCCGTAGGCACAGACTGTGGGAAAGCACTTTCATTGAGAGGGGTTGCCAAGCTTCTAAGAAATAAAGAGTTTCGAAATACCAGCAAATATTTGTTACCCAAATTTTATGTTTCTTGGTGGGAATGATCAGTACACAAATCCCACTTGGCTCACGAAATTTTGTTCTTCTAGGTTGAAGCGTTCGTCTACAGTAGCAGTTTTTATATTTAAGTTTCCCTCGGTTCTCTCCTATATAGATAGATGAATTTGGAACTCTAAATCCAACATGGTTTGTAGTAGCTCTTTGAAACTTGACAAAATAAAGGAGTTCTCCGATTTTTCCCTATGGTTTGTTTCCTCTTCAAGTAGCCCTAGGCACAGACTTTGAAAAAGCACTTTCATTGAGAGCGGTTGCAAGGCTTCTAAGAAATAACGAGTTTCCGAAATACCAGCAAATATTTTTTCACCCAATCTTGATGATACTTGGAGCTAATGATGAGTACACAAATCCCACTTGGCTCACCAAATTTTGTTCTTCTTGGTTGAAGCGTTCGTCTACAGTAGCAGTTTTTATATTTAGGTTTCCCTCTGTTCTCTCCTATATAGAAAGATGAATTTGGAACTCTAAATCCAACATGGTTTGTAGTAGCTCTTTGAAACTTGACAAAATAAAGGAGTTCTCAGTTTTGTCTCTATGGTTTGTTTCCTCTTCAAGTAGCCCTAGGCACAGACTGTGGAAAGCACTTTCATTGAGATGGGTTGCCAAGCTTCTAAAAAATAACGAGTTTCCGAAATACCAGCAAATATTATTTCACACAATCTTGTTGATACTTGGTGGTAATGATCAGTATACAAATCCCCCTTGGCTCACGAAATTTTGTTCTTCTAGGTTGAAGCGTTCGTCTACAGTAGCAGTTTTTATATTTAAGTTTACCTCGGTTCTCTCCTATATAGATAGATGAATTTGGAACTCTAAGTCCTACATGGTTTGTAGTAGCTCTTTGAAACTTGACAAAATAAAGGAGTTCTCCGATTTTTCTCTATGGTTTGTTTCCTCTTCAAGTAGCCCTAGGCACAGACTTTGGAAAAGCACTTTCATTGAGAGGGGTTGCCAAGCTTGTAAGAAATAACGAGTTTCAGAAATACCAGCAAATATTTTTTCACCCAATCTTGATGATACTTGGAGCTAATGATCAGTACACAAATCCCACTTGGCTAACCAAATTTTGTTCTTCTTGGTTGAAGCGTTCGTCTACAGTAGCAGTTTTTATATTTAGGTTTCCCTCTGTTCTCTCCTATATAGAAAGATGAATTTGGAACTCTAAATCCAACATGGTTTGTAGTAGCTCTTTGAATCTTGACAAAATAAAGGAGTTCTCAGTTTTGTCTCTATGGTTTGTTTCCTCTTCAAGTAGCCCTAGGCACAGACTGTGGAAAGCACTTTCATTGAGATGGGTTGCCAAGCTTCTAAGAAATTACGAGTTTCCGAAATACCAGCAAATAGTATTTCACACAATCTTGTTGATACTTGGTGGTAATGATCAGTATACAAATCTCACTTGGCTCACCAAATTTTGTTCTTCTAGGTTGAAGCGTTCGTCTACAGTAGCAGTTTTTATATTTAGGTTTCTCTGTGTTCTCTCCTATATAGATAGATGAATTTGGAACTCTAAATCCAACATGGTTTGTAGAAGCTTTTTGAAACTTGACAAAATAAAGGAGGTCTCAGATTTGCCTCTATGGTTTGTTTCCTCTTCAAGTAGCCGTAGGCACAGACTGTGGGAAAGCACTTTCATTGAGAGGGGTTGCCAAGCTTCTAAGAAATAACGAGTTTCGAAATACCAGCAAATATTTTTTCACCCAAATTTGATGATTCTTGGTGGTAATGATCAGTACACAAATCCCACTTGGCTCACCAAATTTTGTTCTTCTAGTTTGAAGCTTTCGTCTACAGTAGCAGTTTTTATATTTAGGTTTCTCTTTGTTCTCTCCTATATAGATAGATGAATTTGGAACTCTAAATCCAACATGGTTTGTAGTAGCTTTTTGAAAGTTGACAAAATAAAGGAGTTCTCAGGTTTGCCTCTATTTTTTGTTTCCTCTTCAAGTAGCCGTAGGCACAGACTGTGGGAAAGCACTTTCATTGAGAGGGGTTGCCAAGCTTCTAAGAAATAACGAGTTTCGAAATACCAGCAAATATTTTTTCACCCAAATTTTATGATTCTTGCTGGTAATGATCAGTACACAAATCCCACTTGGCTCTCGAAATTTTGTTCTTCTAGGTTGAAGGTTTCGTCTACAGTAGCAGTTTTTATATTTAAGTTTCCCTCGGTTCTCTCCTATATAGATAGATGAATTTGGAACTCTAAATCCAACATGGTTTGTAGTAGCTCTTTGAAACTTGCAAAATAAACAAGTTCTCCGATTTTTCTCTATGGTTTGTTTCCTCTTCAAGTAGCCCTAGGCACAGACTTTGGAAAAGCACTTTCATTGAGAGCGGTTGCCAAGCTTCTAAGAAATAACGAGTTTCCGAAACACCAGCAAATATTTTTTCACCCAATCTTGATGATACGTGGAGCTAATGATGAGTACACAAATCCCACCTGGCTCACCAAATTTTGTTCTTCTTGGTTGAAGCGTTCGTCTACAGTAGCAGTTTTTATATTTAGGTTTCCCTCTGTTCTCTCCTATATAGAAAGATGAATTTGGAACTCTAAATCCAACATGGTTTGTAGTAGCTCTTTGAAACTTGACAAAATAAAGGAGTTCTCAGTTTTGTCTCTATGGTTTGTTTCCTCTTCAAGTAGCCCCAGGCACAGACTGTGGAAAGCACTTTCATTGAGATGGGTTGCCAAGCTTCTAAGAAATAACGAGTTTCCGAAATACCAGCAAATATTATTTCACACAATCTTGTTGATACTTGGTGGTAATTATCAGTACACAAATCCCACTTGGCTCACCAAATTTTGTTCTTCTAGGTTGAAGCGTTCGTCTACAGAAGCAGTTTTTATATTTAGGTTTCCCTCTGTTCTCTCCCATATAGATAGATGAATTTGGAACTCTAAATCCAACATGGTTTGTAGTAGCTCTTTGAAACTTGACAAAATAAAGGAGTTCTCCGATTTTTCTCTATGGTTTGTTTCCTCTTCAAGTAGCCCTAGGCACAGACTTTGGAAAAGCACTTTCATTGAGAGCGGTTGCCAAGCTTCTAAGAAATAACGAGTTTCCGAAATACCAGCAAATATTTTTTTCACCCAATCTTGATGATACTTGGAGCTAATGATGAGTACACAAATCCCACTTGGCTCACCAAATTTTGTTCTTCTTGGTTGAAGCGTTCGTCTACAGTAGCAGTTTTTATATTTAGGTTTCCCTCTGTTCTCTCCTATATAGAAAGATGAATTTGGAACTCTAAATCCAACATGGTTTGTAGTAGCTCTTTGAAACTTGACAAAATAAACGAGTTCTCAGTTTTGTCTCTATGGTTTGTTTCCTCTTCAAGTAGCCGTAGGCACAGACTGTGGGAAAGCACTTTCATTGAGAGGGGTTGCAAAGCTTCTAAGAAATAACGAGTTTCGAAATACCAGCAAATATTTTTTCACCCAAATTTGATGATTCTTGGTGGTAATGATCAGTACACAAATCCCACTTGGCTCACGAAATTTTGTTCTTCTAGTTTGAAGCTTTCGTCTACAGTAGCAGTTTTTATATTTAGGTTTCCCTTTGTTCTCTCATATATAGATAGATGAATTTGTCACTCTAAATCCAACATGGTTTGTAGTAGCTCTTTGAAACTTGACAAAATAAAGGAGTTCTCAGATTTGCATCTATGGTTTGATTCCTCTTCAAGTAGCCCTAGGCACAGACTGTGGAAAAGCACATTCATTGAGAGGGGTTGCCAAGCTTCTAAGAAATAAAAAGTTTCCGAAATACCAGCAAATATTTTTTCACCCAATCTTGATGATACTTGTAGCTAATGATCAGTACACATATCCCACTTGGCTCACCAAATTTAGTTCTTCTTGGTTGAAGCGTTCCTGTACAGTAGCAGTTTTTATATTTAGGTTTCCCTCTGTTCTCTCCTATACAGATAGATGAATTTGGAACTCTAAATCCGACATGGTTTGTAGTAGCTCTTTGAAACTTGACAAAATAAAGGAGGTCTCAGATTTGTCTCTATGGTTTGTTTCCTCTTCAAGTAGCCGTAGGCACAGACTGTGGGAAAGCACTTCCATTGAGAGGGGTTGCCAAGCTTCTAAGAAATAACGAGTTTTGAAATACCAGCAAATATTTTTTCACCCAAATTTTATGATTCTTGGTGGTAATGATCAGTACACAAATCCCACTTGGCTCACGATATTTTGTTCTTCTAGGTTGAAGCGTTCGTCTACAGTAGCAGTTTTTATATATAAGTTTCCCTCGGTTCTCTCCTATATAGATATATGAATTTGGAACTCTAAATCCAACATGGTTTGTAGTAGCTCTTTGAAACTTGACAAAATAAAGGAGTTCTCAGATTTGCCTCTATGGTTTGTTTCCTCTTCAAGTAGCCCTAGGCACAGACTTTGGAAAAGCACTTTCATTGAGAGCGGTTGCCAAGCTTCTAAGAAATAACGAGTTTCCGAAATACCAGCAAATATTTTTTCACCCAATCTTGATGATACTTGGAGCTAATGATGAGTACACAAATCCCACTTTTCTCACCAAATTTTGTTCTTCTTGGTTGAAGCGTTCGTCTACAGTAGCAGTTTTTATATTTAGGTTTCCCTCTGTTCTCTCCTATATAGAAAGATGAATTTGGAACTCTAAATCCAACATGGTTTGTAGTAGCTCTTTGAAACTTGACAAAATAAAGGAGTTCTCAGTTTTGTCTCTATGGTTTGTTTCCTCTTCAAGTAGCCCCAGGCACAGACTGTGGAAAGCACTTTCATTGAGATGGGTTGCCAAGCTTCTAAGAAATAACGAGTTTCCGAAATACCAGCAAATATTTTTTCACACAATCTTGTTGAAACGTGGTGGCAATGATCAGTACACAAATCCCACTTGGCTCACGAAATTTTGTTCTTCTAGTTTGAAGCTTTCGTCTACAGTAGCAGTTTTTATATTTAGGATTCCCTTTGTTCTCTCATATATAGATAGATGAATTTGGAACTCTAAATCCAACATGGTTTGTAGTAGCTCTTTGAAACTTGACAAAATAAAGGAGTTCTCAGATTTGTCTCTATGGTTTGTTTCCTATTCAAGTAGCCGTAGGCACAGACTGTGGAAAAGCACTTTCATTGAGAGGGGTTGCCAAGCTTCTAAGAAATAACGATTTTCCGAAATACCAGCAAATATTTTTTCACCCAATCTTGATGATACTTGTTGCTAATGATCAGCACACATATCCGACTTGGCTCACCAAATTTAGTTCTTCTAGGTTGAAGCGTTCGTGTACAGTAGCAGTTTTTATATTTAGGTTTCCCTCTGTTCTCTCCTATACAGATAGATGAATTTGGAACTCTAAATCCAACATGGTTTGTAGTAGCTCTTTGAAACTTGACAAAATAAAGGAGTTCTCAGTTTTGTCTCTATGGTTTGTTTCCTCTTCAAGTAGCCGTAGGCACAGACTGTGGGAAAGCACTTTCATTGAGAGGGGTTGCCAAGCTTCTAAGAAATAACGAGTTTCGAAATACCAGCAAATATTTTTTCACCCAAATTTTATGATTCTTGGTGGTAATGATCAGTACACAAATCCCACTTGGCTCTCGAAATTTTGTTCTTCTAGGTTGAAGGTTTCGTCTACAGTAGCAGTTTTTATATTTAAGTTTCCCTCGGTTCTCTCCTATATAGATAGATGAATTTGGAACTCTAAATCCAACATGGTTTGTAGTAGCTCTTTGAAACTTGACAAAATAAAAGAGTTCTCCGATTTTTCTCTATGGTTTGTTTCCTCTTCAAGTAGCCCTAGGCACAGACTTTGGAAAAGCACTTTCATTGAGAGCGGTTGCCAAGCTTCTAAGAAATAACGAGTTTCCGAAACACCAGCAAATATTTTTTCACCCAATCTTGATGATACGTGGAGCTAATGATGAGTACACAAATCCCACTTGGCTCACCAAATTTTGTTCTTCTTGGTTGAAGCGTTCGTCTACAGTAGCAGTTTTTATATTTAGGTTTCCCTCTGTTCTCTCCTATATAGAAAGATGAATTTGGAACTCTAAATCCAACATGGTTTGTAGTAGCTCTTTGAAACTTGACAAAATAAAGGAGTTCTCAGTTTTGTCTCTATGGTTTGTTTCCTCTTCAAGTAGCCCCAGGCACAGACTGTTTAAAGCACTTTCATTGAGAGGGGTTGCCAAGCTTCTAAGAAATAACGAGTTTCCGAAATACCAGCAAATATTTTTTCACACAATCTTGTTGAAACGTGGTGGCAATGATCAGTACACAAATCCCACTTGGCTCACGAAAGTTTGTTCTTCTAGTTTGAAGCTTTCGTCTACAGTAGCAGTTTTTATATTTAGGTTTCCCTTTGTTCTCTCCTATATAGATAGATGAATTTGGAACTCTAAATCCAACATGGTTTGTAGTAGCTCTTTGAAACTTGACAAAATAAAGGAGTTCTCAGATTTGTCTCTATGGTTTGTTTCCTATTCAAGTAGCCGTAGGCACAGACTGTGGAAAAGCACTTTCATTGAGAGGGGTTGCCAAGCTTCTAAGAAATAACGATTTTCCGAAATACCAGCAAATATTTTTTCACCCAATCTTGATGATACTTGTTGCTAATGATCAGTACACATATCCCACTTGGCTCACCAAATTTAGTTCTTCTAGGTTGAAGCGTTCGTGTACAGTAGCAGTTTTTATATTTTGGTTTCCCTCTGTTCTCTCCTATACAGATAGATGAATTTGGAACTCTAAATCCAACATGGTTTGTAGTAGCTCTTTGAAACTTGACAAAATAAAGGAGTTCTCAGGTTTGTCTCTATGGTTTGTTTCCTCTTCAAGTAGCCCTAGGCACAGACTGTGGAAAGCACTTTCATTGAGATGGGTTGCCAAGCTTCTAAGAAATAACGAGTTTCCGAAATACCAGCAAATATTATTTCACACAATCTTGTTGATACTTGGTGGTAATGATCAGTATACAAATCCCACTTGGCTCACCAAATTTTGTTCTTCTAGGTTGAAGCGTTCGTCTACAGTAGCAGTATTTATATTTAGGTTTCTCTCTGTTCTCTCCTATATAGATAGATGAATTTGGAAATCTAAATCCAACATGGTTTGTAGTAGCTCTTTGAAACTTGACAAAATAAAGGAGGTCTCAGATTTGTCTCTATGGTTTGTTTCCTCTTCAAGTAGCCGTAGGCACAGACTGTGGGAAAGCACTTTCATTGAGAGGGGTTGCCAAGCTTCTAAGAAATAACAAGTTTCGAAATACCAGCAAATATTTTTTCACCCAAATTTGATGATTCTTGGTGGTAATGATCAGTACACAAATCCCACTTGGCTCTCGAAATTTTGTTCTTCTAGGTTGAAGGTTTCGTCTACAGTAGCAGTTTTTTTATTTAAGTTTCCCTCGGTTCTCTCCTATATAGATAGATGAATTTGGAACTCTAAATCCAACATGGTTTGTAGTAGCTCTTTGAAACTTGACAAAATAAAGGAGTTCTCCGATTTTTCTCTATGGTTTGTTTCCTCTTCAAGTAGCCCTAGGCACAGACTTTGGAAAAGCACTTTCATTGAGAGGGGTTGCCAAGCTTCTAAGAAATTACGAGTTTCCGAAATACCAGCAAATATTTTTTCACCCAATCTTGATGATACTTGGAGCTAATGATCAGTACACAAATCCCACTTGGCTCTCCAAATTTTGTTCTTCTTGGTTGAAGCGTTCGTCTACAGTAGCAGTTTTTATATTTAGGTTTCCCTCTGTTCTCTCCTATATAGAAAGATGAATTTGGAACTCTAAATCCAACATGGTTTGTAGTAGCTCTTTGAATCTTGACAAAATAAAGGAGTTCTCAGTTTTGTCTCTATGGTTTGTTTCATCTTCAAGTAGCCCTAGGCACAGACTGTGGAAAGCACTTTCATTGAGATGGGTTGCCAAGCTTCTAAGAAATTACGAGTTTCGAAATACCAGCAAATATTTTTTCACCCAAATTTTATGATTCTTGGTGGTAATGATCAGTACACAAATCCCACTTGGCTCTCGAAATTTTGTTCTTCTAGGTTGAAGGTTTCGTCTACAGTAGCAGTTTTTTTATTTAAGTTTCCCTCGGTTCTCTCCTATATAGATAGATGAATTTGGAACTCTAAATCCAACATGGTTTGTAGTAGCTCTTTGAAACTTGACAAAATAAAGGAGTTCTCCGATTTTTCTCTATGGTTTGTTTCCTCTTCAAGTAGCCCTAGGCACAGACTTTGGAAAAGCACTTTCATTGAGAGGGGTTGCCAAGCTTCTAAGAAATTACGAGTTTCCGAAATACCAGCAAATATTTTTTCACCCAATCTTGATGATACTTGGAGCTAATGATCAGTACACAAATCCCACTTGGCTCTCCAAATTTTGTTCTTCTTGGTTGAAGCGTTCGTCTACAGTAGCAGTTTTTATATTTAGGTTTCCCTCTGTTCTCTCCTATATAGAAAGATGAATTTGGAACTCTAAATCCAACATGGTTTGTAGTAGCTCTTTGAATCTTGACAAAATAAAGGAGTTCTCAGTTTTGTCTCTATGGTTTGTTTCATCTTCAAGTAGCCCTAGGCACAGACTGTGGAAAGCACTTTCATTGAGATGGGTTGCCAAGCTTCTAAGAAATTACGAGTTTCCGAAATACCAGCAAATATTATTTCACACAATCTTGTTGATACTTGGTGGTAATGATCAGTATACAAATCTCACTTGGCTCACCAAATTTTGTTCTTCTAGGTTGAAGCGTTCGTCTACAGTAGCAGTTTTTATATTTAGGTTTCTCTCTGTTCTCTCCTATATAGATAGATGAATTTGGAACTCTAAATCCAACATGGTTTGTAGTAGCTCTTTGAAACTTGACAAAATAAAGGAGGTCTCAGATTTGCCTCTATGGTTTGTTTCCTCTTCAAGTAGCCGTAGGCACAGACTGTGGGAAAGCACTTTCATTGAGAGGTGTTGCCAAGCTTCTAAGAAATAACGAGTTTCGAAATACCAGCAAATATTTTTTCACCCAAATTTGATGATTCTTGGTGGTAAGGATCAGTACACAAATCCCACTTGGCTCACGAAATTTTGTTCTTCTAGTTTGAAGCTTTCGTCCACAGTAGCAGTTTTTATATTTAAGTTTCTCTTTGTTCTCTCATATATAGATAGATGAATTTGGAACTCTAAATCCAACATGGTTTGTAGTAGCTCTTTGAAACTTGACAAAATAAAGGAGTTCTCAGATTTGCCTCTATGGTTTGTTTCCTCTTCAAGTAGCCCTAGGCACAGACTGTGGAAAAGCACTTTCATTGAGAGGGGTTGCCAAGCTTCTAAGAAATAAAAAGTTTCCGAAATACCAGCAAATATTTTTTCACCCAATCTTGATGATACTTGTTGCTAATGATCAGTACACATATCCCACTTGGCTCACCAAATTTAGTTCTTCTAGGTTGAAGCGTTCGTGTACAGTAGCAGTTTTTATATTTAGGTTTCCCTCTGTTCTCTCCTATACAGATAGATGAATTTGGAACTCTAAATCCAACATGGTTTGTAGTAGCTCTTTGAAACTTGACAAAATAAAGGAGGTCTCAGATTTGTCTCTATGGTTTGTGTCCTCTTCAAGTAGCCGTAGGCACAGACTGTGGGAAAGCACTTTCATTGAGAGGGGTTGCCAAGCTTCTAAGAAATAACGAGTTTCGAAATACCAGCAAATATTTTTTCACCCAAATTTTATGATTCTTGGTGGTAATCATCAGTACACAAATCCCACTTGGCTCACGAAATTTTGTTCTTCTAGGTTGAAGCTTTCGTCTACAGTAGCAGTTTTTATATTTAAGTTTCCCTCGGTTCTCTCCTATATAGATAGATGAATTTGGAACTCTAAATCCAACATGGTTTGTAGTAGCTCTTTGAAAATTGACAAAATAAAGGAGTTCTCCGATTTTTCTCTATGGTTTGTTTCCTCTTCAAGTAGCCCTAGGCACAGACTTTGGAAAAGCACTTTCATTGAGAGCGGTTGCCAAGTTTCTAAGAAATAACGAGTTTCCGAAATACCAGCAAATATTTTTTCACCCAATCTTGATGATACTCAGAGCTAATGATGAGTACACAAATCCCACTTGGCTCACCAAATTTTGTACTTCTTGGTTGAAGCGTTCGTCTACAGTAGCAGTTTTTATATTTAGGTTTCCCTCTGTTTTCTCCTATACAGATAGATGAATTTGGAACTCTAAATCCAACATGGTTTGTAGTAGCTCTTTGAAACTTGACAAAATAAAGGAGTTCTCAGTTTTGTCTCTATGGTTTGTTTCCTCTTCAAGTAGCCCCAGGCACAGACTGTTTAAAGCACTTTCATTGAGATGGGTTGCCAAGCTTCTAAGAAATAACGAGTTTCCGAAATACCAGCAAATATTTTTTCACACAATCTTGTTGAAACGTGGTGGCAATGATCAGTACACAAATCCCACTTGGCTCACGAAAGTTTGTTCTTCTAGTTTGAAGCTTTCGTCTACAGTAGCAGTTTTTATATTTAGGTTTCCCTTTGTTCTCTCATATATAGATAGATGAATTTGGAACTCTAAATCCAACATGGTTTGTAGTAGATCTTTGAAACTTGACAAAATAAAGGAGTTCTCAGATTTGTCTCTATGGTTTGTTTCCTATTCAAGTAGCCGTAGGCACAGACTGTGGAAAAGCACTTTCATTGAGAGGGGTTGCCAAGCTTCTAATAAATAACGATTTTCCGAAATACCAGCAAATATTTTTTCACCCAATCTTGATGATACTTGTTGCTAATGATCAGTACACATATCCCACTTGGCTCACCAAATTTAGTTCTTCTAGGTTGAAGCGTTCGTGTACAGTAGCAGTTTTTATATTTAGGTTTCCCTCTGTTCTCTCCTATACAGATAGATGAATTTGGAACTCTAAATCCAACATGGTTTGTAGTAGCTCTTTGAAACTTGACAAAATAAAGGAGGTCTCAGATTTGTCTCTATGGTTTGTTTCCTCTTCAAGTAGCCGTAGGCACAGACTGTGGGAAAGCACTTTCATTGAGAGGGGTTGCCAAGCTTCTAAGAAATAACGAGTTTCGAAATACCAGCAAATATTTTTTCACCCAAATTTTATGATTGTTGGTGGTAATGATCAGTACACAAATCCCACTTGGCTCACGAAATTTTGTTCTTCTAGGTTGAAGCGTTCGTCTACAGTAGCAGTTTTTATATTTAAGTTTCCCTCGGTTCTCTCCTATATAGATAGATGAATTTGGAACTCTAAATCCAACATGGTTTGTAGTAGCTCTTTGAAAATTGACAAAATAAAGGAGTTCTCCGATTTTTCTCTATGGTTTGTTTCTTCTTCAAGTAGCCCTAGGCACAGACTTTGGAAAAGCACTTTCATTGAGAGCGGTTGCCAAGTTTCTAAGAAATAACGAGTTTCCGAAATACCAGCAAATATTTTTTCACAGAATCTTGATGATACTTGGAGCTAATGATGAGTACACAAATCCCACTTGGCTCACCAAATTTTGTACTTCTTGGTTGAAGCGTTCGTCTACAGTAGCAGTTTTTATATTTAGGTTTCCCTCTGTTCTCTCCTATATAGAAAGATCAATTTGGAACTCTAAATCCAACATGGTTTGTAGTAGCTCTTTGAAACTTGACAAAATAAAGGAGTTCTCAGTTTTGTCTCCATGGTTTGTTTCCTCTTAAAGTAGCCTCAGGCACAGACTGTGGAAAGCACTTTCATTGAGATGGGTTGCCAAGCTTCTAAGAAATAACGAGTTTCTGAAATACCAGCAAATATTTTTTCACACAATCTTGTTGAAACGTGCTGGCAATGATCAGTACACAAATCCCACTTGGCTCACGAAATTTTGTTCTTCTAGTTTGAAGCTTTCGTCTACAGTAGCAGTTTTTATATTTAGGTTTCCCTTTGTTCTCTCATATATAGATAGATGAATTTGGAACTCTAAATCCAACATGGTTTGTAGTAGCTCTTTGAAACTTGACAAAATAAAGGAGTTCTCAGATTTGTCTCTATGGTTTGTTTCCTATTCAAGTAGCCGTAGGCACAGACTGTGGAAAAGCATTTTCATTGAGAGGGGTTGCCAAGCTTCTAAGAAATAACGAGTTTCCAAAATACCAGCAAATATTTTTTCACCCAAATTTGATGATTCTTGGTGGTAATGATCAGTACACAAATCCCACTTGGCTCACGAAATTTTGTTCTTCTAGTTTGAAGCTTTCGTCCACAGTAGCAGTTTTTATATTTAAGTTTCTCTTTGTTCTCTCATATATAGATAGATGAATTTGGAACTCTAAATCCAACATGGTTTGTAGTAGCTTTTTGAAACTTGACAAAATAAAGGAGTTCTCAGATTTGCCTCTATGGTTTGTTTCCTCTTCAAGTAGCCCTAGGCACAGACTGTGGAAAAGCACTTTCATTGAGAGGGGTTGCCAAGCTTCTAAGAAATAAAAAGTTTCCGAAAAACCAGCAAATATTTTTTCACCCAATCCTGATGATACTTGTTGCTAATGATCAGTACACATATCCCACTTGGCTCACCAAATTTAGTTCTTCTAGGTGGAAGCGTTCGTGTACAGTAGCAGTTTTTATATTTAGGTTTCCCTCTGTTCTCTCCTATACAGATAGATGAATTTGGAACTCTAAATCCAACATGGTTTGTAGTAGCTCTTTGAAACTTGACAAAATAAAGGAGGTCTCAGATTTGTCTCTATGGTTTGTTTCCTCTTCAAGTAGCCGTAGGCACAGACTGTGGGAAAGCACTTTCATTGAGAGGGGTTGCCAAGCTTCTAAGAAATAACGAGTTTCGAAATACCAGCAAATATTTTTGCACCCAAATTTTATGATTGTTGGTGGTAATGATCAGTACACAAATCCCACTTGGCTCACGAAATTTTGTTCTTCTAGGTTGAAGCGTTCGTCTACAGAAGCAGTTTTTATATTTAAGTTTCCCTCGGTTCTCTCCTATATAGATAGATGAATTTGGAACTCTAAATCCAACATGGTTTGTAGTAGCTCTTTGAAAATTGACAAAATAAAGGAGTTCTCCGATTTTTCTCTATGGTTTGTTTCCTCTTCAAGTAGCCCTAGGCACAGACTTTGGAAAAGCACTTTCATTGAGAGCGGTTGCCAAGTTTCTAAGAAATAACGAGTTTCCGAAATACCAGCAAATATTTTTTCACAGAATCTTGATGATACTTGGAGCTAATGATGAGTACACAAATCCCACTTGGCTCACCAAATTTTGTACTTCTTGGTTGAAGCGTTCGTCTACAGTAGCAGTTTTTATATTTAGGTTTCCCTCTGTTCTCTCCTATATAGAAAGATCAATTTGGAACTCTACATCCAACATGGTTTGTAGTAGCTCTTTGAAACTTGACAAAATAAAGGAGTTCTCAGTTTTGTCTCCATGGTTTGTTTCCTCTTAAAGTAGCCTCAGGCACAGACTGTGGAAAGCACTTTCATTGAGATGGGTTGCCAAGCTTCTAAGAAATAACGAGTTTCTGAAATACCAGCAAATATTTTTTCACACAATCTTGTTGAAACGTGCTGGCAATGATCAGTACACAAATCCCACTTGGCTCACGAAATTTTGTTCTTCTAGTTTGAAGCTTTCGTCTACAGTAGCAGTTTTTATATTTAGGTTTCCCTTTGTTCTCTCATATATAGATAGATGAATTTGGAACTCTAAATCCAACATGGTTTGTAGTAGCTCTTTGAAACTTGACAAAATAAAGGAGTTCTCAGATTTGTCTCTATGGTTTGTTTCCTATTCAAGTAGCCGTAGGCACAGACTGTGGAAAAGCATTTTCATTGAGAGGGGTTGCCAAGCTTCTAAGAAATAACGAGTTTCCGAAATACCAGCAAATATTTTTTCACCCAATCTTGATGATACTTGTTGCTAATGATCAGTACACATATCCCACTTGGCTCACCAAATTTAGTTCTTCTAGGTTGAAGCGTTCGTGTACAGTAGCAGTTTTTATATTTAGGTTTCCCTCTGTTCTCTCCTATACAGATAGATGAATTTGGAACTCTAAATCCAACATGGTTTGTAGTAGCTCTTTGAAACTTGACAAAATAAAGGAGTTCTCAATTTTGTCTCTATGGTTTGTTTCCTCTTCAAGTAGCCCTAGGCACAGACTGTGGAAAAGCACTTTCATTGAGAGGGGTAGCCAAGCTTCTAAGAAATTACGAGTTTCCGAAATACCAGCAAATATTTTTTCACCCAATCTTGATGATACTTGGAGCTAATGATCAGTACACAAATCCGACTTGGCTCACCAAATTTTGTTCATCTAGGTTGAAGCGTTCGTCGACAGTATCAGTTATTATATTTAGGTTTCCCTCAGTTCTCTCCTATATAGAAAGATGAATTTGGAACTCTAAATCCAACATGGTTTGTAGTAGCTCTTTGAAACTTGACAAAATAAAGGAGTTCTCAGTTTTGTCTCTATGGTTTGTTTCCTCTTCAAGTAGCCCTAGGCACAGACTGTGGAAAGCACTTTCATTGAGATGGGTTGCCAAGCTTCTAAGAAATAACGATTTTCCGAAATACCAGCAAATATTATTTCACACAATCTTGTTGATACTTGGTGGTAATGATCAGTATACAAATCCCACTTGGCTCACCAAATTTTGTTCTTCTAGGTTGAAGCGTTCGTCTACAGTAGCAGTTTTTATATTTAGGTTTCTCTCTGTTCTCTCCTATATAGATAGATGAATTTGGAACTCTAAATCCAACATGGTTTGTAGTAGCTCTTTGAAACTTGACAAAATAAAGGAGGTCTCAGATTTGTCTCTATGGTTTGTTTCCTCTTCAAGTAGCCCTAGGCACAGACTGTGGAAAGCACTTTCATTGAGAGGGGTTGCCAAGCTTCTAAAAAATAAAAAGTTTCCGAAATACCAGGAAATATTTTTTCACCCAATCTTGATGATACTTGTTGCTAATGATCAGTACACATATCCCACTTGGCTCACCAAATTTAGTTCTTCTAGGTTGAAGCGTTCGTGTACAGTACCAGTTTTTATATTTAGGTTTCCCTCTGTTCTCTCCTATTCAGATAGATGAATTTGGAACTCTAAATCCAACATGGTTTGTAGTAGCTCTTTGAAACTTGACAAAATAAAGGAGGTCTCAGATTTGTCTCTATGGTTTGTTTCGTCTTCAAGTAGCCGTATTCACAGACTGTGGGAAAGCACTTTCATTGAGAGGGGTTGCCAAGCTTCTAAGATATAACGAGTTTCGAAATACCAGCAAATATTTTTTCACCCAAATTTGATGATTCTTGGTGGCAATGATCAGTACACAAATCCCACTTGGCTCACGAAATTTTGTTCTTCTAGGTTGAGGCGTTCGTCTACAATAGCAGTTTTTATATTTAAGTTTCCCTCGGTTCTCTCCTATATAGATAGATGAATTTGGAACTCTAAATCCAACATGGTTTGTAGTAGCTCTTTGAAACTTGACAAAATAAAGGAGTTCTCCGATTTTTCTCTATGGTTTGTTTCCTCTTCAAGTAGCCCTAGGCACAGACTTTGGAAAAGCACTTTCATTGAGAGGGGTTGCCAAGCTTCTAAGAAATAACGAGTTTCCGTAATACCAGCAAATATTTTTTCACCCAATCTTGATGATACTTGGAGCTAATGATGAGTACACAAATCCCACTTGGCTCACCAAATTTTGTTCTTCTTGGTTGAAGCGTTCGTCTACAGTAGCAGTTTTTATATTTAGGTTTCCCTCTGTTCTCTCCTATATGGAAAGATGAATTTGGAACTCTAAATCCAACATGGTTTGTAGTAGCTCTTTGAAACTTGACAAAATAAAGGAGTTCTCAGTTTTGTCTCTATGGTTTGTTTCCTCTTCAAGTAGCCCTAGGCACAGACTGTGGAAAGCACTTTCATTGAGATGGGTTGCCAAGCTTCTAAGAAATAACGAGTTTCCGAAATACCAGCAAATATTTTTTCACACAATCTTGTTGAAACTTGGTGGCAATGATCAGTACACAAATCCCACTTGGCTCACGAAATTTTGTTCTTCTCGTTTGAAGCTTTCGTCTACAGTAGCAGTTTTTATATTTAGGTTTCCCATTGTTCTCTCATATATAGATAGATGAATTTGGAACTCTAAATCCAACATGGTTTGTAGTAGCTCTTTGAAACTTGACAAAATAAAGGAGTTCTCAGATTTGTCTCTATGGTTTGTTTCCTCTTCAAGTAGCCGTAGGCACAGACTGTGGAAAAGCACTTTCATTGAGAGGGGTTGCCAAGCTTCTAGGAAAAAACGATTTTCCGAAATACCAGCAAATATTTTTTCACCCAATCTTGATGATACTTGTTGCTAATGATCAGTACACATATCCCACTTGGCTCACCAAATTTAGTTCTTCTAGGTTGAAGCGTTCGTGTACAGTAGCAGTTTTTATATTTAGGTTTCCCTCTGTTCTCTCCTATACAGATAGATGAATTTGGAACTCTAAATCCAACATGGTTTGTAGTAGCTCTTTGAAACTTGACAAAATAAAGGAGTTCTCAGTTTTGTCTCTATGGTTTGTTTCCTCTTCAAGTAGCCCTAGGCACAGACTGTGGAAAGCACTTTCATTGAGATGGGTTGCCAAGCTTCTAAGAAATAACGAGTTTCCGAAATACCAGCAAATATTTTTTCACACAATCTTGTTGAAACTTGGTGGCAATGATCAGTACACAAATCCCACTTGGCTCACGAAATTTTGTTCTTCTCGTTTGAAGCTTTCGTCTACAGTAGCAGTTTTTTTATTTAGGTTTCCCATTGTTCTCTCATATATAGATAGATGAATTTGGAACTCTAAATCCAACATGGTTTGTAGTAGCTCTTTGAAACTTGACAAAATAAAGGAGTTCTCAGATTTGTCTCTATGGTTTGTTTCCTCTTCAAGTAGCCGTAGGCACAGACTGTGGAAAAGCACTTTCATTGAGAGGGGTTGCCAAGCTTCTAAGAAATAACGATTTTCCGAAATACCAGCAAATATTTTTTCACCCAATCTTGATGATACTTGTTGCTAATGATCAGTACACATATCCCACTTGGCTCACCAAATTTAGTTCTTCTAGGTTGAAGCGTTCGTGTACAGTAGCAGTTTTTATATTTAGGTTTCCCTCTGTTCTCTCCTATACAGATGGATGAATTTGGAACTCTAAATCTAACATGGTTTGTAGTAGCTCTTTGAAACTTGACAAAATAAAGGAGTTCTCAGTTTTGTCTCTATGGTTTGTTTCCTCTTCAAGTAGCCCTAGGCACAGACTGTG
Source organism: Callospermophilus lateralis (assembly GCF_048772815.1). Taxonomy (NCBI): domain Eukaryota; kingdom Metazoa; phylum Chordata; class Mammalia; order Rodentia; family Sciuridae; genus Callospermophilus; species Callospermophilus lateralis. The sequence goes on from NW_027515646.1 coordinate 50,083, forward strand.
GAAAAGAACTTTCATTGAGAGGGGTTGCCAAGCTTCTAAGAAATTACGAGTTTCCGAAATACCAGCAAATATTTTTTCACCCAATCTTGATGATACTTGGAGCTAATGATCAGTACACAAATCCCACTTGGCTCAACAAATTTTGTTCTTCTAGGTTGAAGCGTTCGTCGACAGTAGCAGTTCTTATATTTAGGTTTCAATCTGTTCTCTCCTATATAGAAAGATGAAATTGGAACTCTAAATCCAACATGGTTTGTAGTAGCTCTTTGGAACTTGACAAAATAAAGGAGTTCTCAGTTTTGTCTCTATGGTTTGTTTCCTCTTCAAGTAGCCCTAGGCACAGACTGTGGAAAGAACTTTCATTGAGATGGGTTGCCAAGCTTCTAAGAAATAACGAGTTTCCGAAATACCAGCAAATATTATTTCACACAATCTTGTTGATACTTGGTGGTAATGATCAGTATACAAATCCCAATTGGCTCACCAAATTTTGTTCTTCAAGGTTGAAGCGTTCGTCTACAGTAGCAGTTTTTATTATTAGGTTTCTCTCTGTTCTCTCTTATATAGATAGATGAATTTGGAACTCTAAATCCAACATGGTTTGTAGTAGCTCTTTGAAACTTGACAAAATAAAGGAGGTCTCAGATTTGTCTCTATGGTTTGTTTCCTCTTCAAGTAGCCGTAGGCACAGACTGTGGGAAAGCACTTTCATTGAGAGGGGTTGCCAAGCTTCTAAGAAATAACGAGTTTCGAAATACCAGCAAATATTTTTTCACCCAAATTTTATGATTCTTGGTGGTAATGATCGGTACACAATCCCACTTGGCTCACGAAATTTTGTTCTTCTAGGTTGAAGCGTTCGTCTACAGTAGCAGTTTTTATATTTAAGTTTCCCTCGGTTCTCTCCTATATAGATAGATGAATTTGGAACTCTAAATCCAACATGGTTTGTAGTAGCTCTTTGAAACTTGACAAAATAAAGGAGTTCTCCGATTTTTCTCTATGGTTTGTTTCCTCTTCAAGTAGCCATAGGCACAGACTTTGGAAAAGCACTTTCATTGAGAGGGGTTGCCAAGCTTCTAAGAAATTACGAGTTTCCGAAATACCAGCAAATATTTTTTCACCCAATCTTGATGATACTTGGAGCTAATGATCAGTACACAAATCCCACTTGGCTCACCAAATTTTGTTCTTCTTGGTTGAAGCGTTCGTCTACAGTAGCAGTTTTTATATTTAGGTTTCCCTCTGTTCTCTCCTATATAGAAAGATGAATTTGGAACTCTAAATCCAACATGGTTTGTAGTAGCTCTTTGAATCTTGACAAAATAAAGGAGTTCTCAGTTTTGTCTCTATGGTTTGTTTCCTCTTCAAGTAGCCCTAGGCACAGACTGTGGAAAGCACTTTCATTGAGATGGGTTGCCAAGCTTCTAAGAAATTACGAGTTTCCGAAATACCAGCAAATATCATTTCACACAATCTTGTTGATACTTGGTGGTAATGATCAGTATACAAATATCACTTGGCTCACCAAATTTTGTTCTTCTAGGTTGAAGCGTTCGTCTACAGTAGCAGTTTTTATATTTAGGTTTCTCTCTGTTCTCTCCTATATAGATAGATGAATTTGGAACTCTAAATCCAACATGGTTTGTAGTAGCTCTTTGAAACTTGACAAAATAAAGGAGGTCTCAGATTTGCCTCTATGGTTTGTTTCCTCTTCAAGTAGCCGTAGGCACAGACTGTGGGAAAGCACTTTCATTGAGAGGGGTTGCCAAGCTTCTAAGAAATAACGAGTTTCGAAATACCAGCAAATATTTTTTCACCCAAATTTGATGATTCTTGGTGGTAATGATCAGTACACAAATCCCACTTGGCTCACGAAATTTTGTTCTTCTAGTTTGAAGCTGTCGTCTACAGTAGCAGTTTTTATATTTAGGTTTCTCTTTGTTCTCTCATATATAGATAGATGAATTTGGAACTCTAAATCCAACATGGTTTGTAGTAGCTCTTTGAAACTTGACAAAATAAAGGAGTTCTCAGATTTGCCTCTATGGTTTGTTTCCTCTTCAAGTAGCACTAGGCACAGACTGTGGAAAAGCACTTTCATTGAGAGGGGTTGCCAAGCTTCTAAGAAATAAAAAGTTTCCGAAATACCAGCAAATATTTTTTCACCCAATCTTGATGATACTTGTTGCTAATGATCAGTACACATATCCCACTTGGCTCACCAAATTTAGATCTTCTAGGTTGAAGCGTTCGTGTACAGTAGCAGTTTTTATATTTAGGTTTCCCTCTGTTCTCTCCTATACAGATAGATGAATTTGGAACTCTAAATCCAACATGGTTTGTAGTATCTCTTTGAAACTTGACAAAATAAAGGAGGTCTCAGATTTTTCTCTATGGTTTGTTTCCTCTTCAAGTAGCCGTAGGCACAGACTGTGGGAAAGCACTTTCATTGAGAGGGGTTGCCAAGCTTCTAAGAAATAACGAGTTTCGAAATACCAGCAAATATTTTTTCACCCAAATTTGATGATTCTTGGTGGTAATGATCAGTACACAAATCCCACTTGGCTCACGAAATTTTGTTCTTCTAGGTTGAAGCGTTCGTCTACAGTAGCAGTTTTTATATTTAAGTTTCCCTCGGTTCTCTCCTATATAGATAGATGAATTTGGAACTCTAAATCCAACATGGTTTGTAGTAGCTCTTTGAAACTTGACAAAATAAAGGAGTTCTCCGATTTTTCTCTATGGTTTGTTTCCTCTTCAAGTAGCCCTAGGCACAGACTTTGGAAAAGCAGTTTCATTGAGAGGGGTTGCCAATCTTCTAAGAAATAACGAGTTACCGAAATACCAGCAAATATTTTTTCACCCAATCTTGATGATACTTGTTGCTAATGATCAGTACACATATCCCACTTGGCTCACCAAATTTAGTTCTTCTAGGTTGAAGCGTTCGTGTACAATAGCAGTTTTTATATTTAGGTTTCCCTCTATTCTCTCCTATACAGATAGATGAATTTGGAACTCTAAATCCAACATGGTTTGTAGTAGCTCTTTGAAACTTGACAAAATAAAGGAGTTCTCAGTTTTGTCTCTATGGTTTGTTTCCTCTTCAAGTAGCCCTAGGCACAGACTGTGGAAAGCACTTTCATTGAGATGGGTTGCCAATCTTCTAAGATATAACGAGTTTCCGAAATACCAGCAAATATTTTTTCACACAATCTTGTTGATACTTGGTGGTAATGATCAGTACACAAATCCCACTTGGCTCACCAAATTTTGTTCTTCTAGGTTGAAGCGTTCGTCTACAGTAGCAGTTTTTATATTAGGTTTCTCTCTGTTCTCTCCTATATAGACAGATGAATTTGGAACTCTAAATCCAACAGGGTTTGTAGTAGCTCTTTGAAACTTGACAAAATAAAGGAGGTCTCAGATTTGTCTCTATCGTTTGTTTCCTCTTCAAGTAGCCTTAGGCACAGACTGTGGGAAAGCACTTTCATTGAGAGGGGTTGCCAAGCTTCTAAGAAATAACGAGTTTCGAAATACCAGCAAATATTTTTTTACCCAAATTTGATGATTCTTGGTGGTAATGATCACTACACAAATCCCACTTGGCTCACGAAATTTTGTTCTTCTAGTTTGAAGCTTTCGTCTACAGTAGCAGTTTTTATATTTAGGTTTCCCATTGTTCTCTCATATATAGATAGATGAATTTGGAACTCTAAATCCAACATGGTTTGTAGTAGCTCTTTGAAACTTGAGAAAATAAAGGAGTTCTCAGATTTGCCTCTATGGTTTGTTTCCTCTTCAAGTAGCCCTAGGCACAGACTGTGGAAAAGCACTTTCATTGAGAGGGGTTGCCAAGCTTCTAAGAAATAACGAGTTTCCGAAATACCAGCAAATATTTTTTCACCCAATCTTGATGATACTTGTTGCTAATGATCAGTACACATATCCCACTTGGCTCACCAAATTTAGTTCTTCTAGGTTGAAGCGTTCGTGTACAGTAGCAGTTTTTATATTTAGGTTTCCCTCTGTTCTCTCCTATACAGATAGATGAATTTGGAACTCTAAATCCAACATGGTTTGTAGTAGCTCTTTGAAACTTGACAAAATAAAGGAGTTCTCAGTTTTGTCTCTATGGTTTGTTTCCTCTTCAAGTAGCCCTAGGCACAGAGTGTGGAAAAGCACTTTCATTGGAGGGGTTGCCCATCTTCTAAGAAATTACGAGTTTCCGAAATACCAGCAAATATTTTTTCACGCAATCTTGATGATACTTGGAGCTAATGATCAGTACACAAATCCGACTTGGCTCACCAAATTTTGTTCTTCTAGGTTGAAGCGTTCGTCGACAGTAGCAGTTTTTATATTTAGGTTTCCCTCTGTTCTCTCCTATATAGATAGATGAATTTGGAACTCTAAATCCAACATGGTTTGTAGTAGCTCTTTGAAACTTGACAAAATAAAGGAGTTCTCAGTTTTGTCTCTATGGTTTGTTTCCTCTTCAAGTAGCCCTAGGCACAGACTGTGGAAGCACTTTCATTGAGATTGGTTGCCAAGCTTCTAAGAAATAACGAGTTTCCGAAATACCAGCAAATATTATTTCACACAATCTTGTAGATACTTGGTGGTAATGATCAGTATACAAATCCCACTTGGCTCACGAAATTATGTTCTTCTAGGTTGAAGCGTTCGTCTATAGTAGCAGTGTTTATATTTAAGTTTTCCTCGGTTCTCTCCTATATAGATAGATGAATTTGGAACTCTAAATCCAACATGGTTTGTAGTAGCTCTTTGAACCTTGACAAAATAAAGGAGTTCTCAGATTTTTCTCTATGGTTTGTTTCCTCTTCAAGTAGCCCTAGGCACAGACTTTGGAAAAGCACTTTCATTGAGAGGGGTTGCCAAGCTTCTAAGAAATAACGAGTTTCCGAAATACCAGCAAATATTTTTTCACCCAATCTTGATGATACTTGGAGCTAATGATCAGTACACAAATCCCACTTGGCTCACCAAATTTTGTTCTTCTTGGTTGAAGCGTTCGTCTACAGTAGCAGTTTTTATATTTAGGTTTCCCTCTGTTCTCTCCTATATAGAAAGATGAATTTGGAACTCTAAATCCAACATGGTTTGTAGTAGCTCTTTGAAACGTGACAAAATAAAGGAGTTCTCAGTTTTGTCTCTATGGTTTGTTTCCTCTTCAAGTAGCCCTAGGCACAGACTGTGGAAAGCACTTTCATTGAGATGGGTTGCCAAGCTTCTAAGAAATAACGAGTTTACGAAATACCAGCAAATATTTTTTCACACAATCTTGTTGATACTTGGTGGTAATGATCAGTACACAAATCCCACTTGGCTCAACAAATTTTGTTCTTCTAGGTTGAAGCGTTCGTCTACAGTAGCAGTTTTTATATTTAGGTATCACTCTGTTCTCTCATATATAGATAGATGAATTTGGAACGCTAAATCCAACAAGTTTTGTAGTAGCTCTTTGAAACTTGACAAAATAAAGGAGGTCTCAGATTTGTCTCTATGGTTTGTGTCCTCTTCAAGTAGCCCTAGGCACAGACTGTGGAAAAGCACTTTAATTGAGAGGGGTTGCCAAGCTTCTAAGAAGTAACGAGTTTCCGAAATACCAGCAAATATTTTTTCACCCAATCTTGATGGTACTTGGTGGTAATGATAAGTACACAAATCCCACTTGGCTTACCAAATTTTGTTCTTCTAGGTTGAAGCGTTCGTCTACAGTAGCAGTTTTTATATTTAGGTTTCCCTCTGCTCTCTCATATATAGATAGATGAATTTGGAACTCTAAATCCAACATGGTTTGTAGTAGCTCTTTGAATCTTGACAAAACAAAGGAGTTCTCAGTTTTGTCTCTATGGTTTGTTTCCTCTTAAAGTAGCCCTAGGCACAGACTGTGGAAAGCACTTTCATTAAGAGGGGTTGCCAAGCTTCTAAGAAATAAAGAGTTTCCAAAATACCAGCAAATATTTTTTCACACAATCTTGTTGATACTTGGAGGTAATGATCAGTACACAAATCCCACTTGGATCACCACGTTTTGTTCTTCTAGGTTGAAGCGTTCGTCTACAGTAGCAGTTTTTATATTTAGGTTTCTCTCTGTTCTCTCCTATATAAATAGATGAATTTGGAACTCTAAATCCAACATGGTTTGTAGTAGCTCTTTGAAACTTGTCAAAATATAGGAGTTCTCAGATTTGTCTCTATGTTTTGTTTTCTCTTCAAAAAGCCCTAGGCACAGACTGTGGAAAAGCACTTTCATTGAGAGGGGTTGCCAAGCTTATAAGAAAAAAAGAGTTTCTGAAATACCAGCAAATATTTTTTCACCCAATCTTGATGATACTTGGTGGTAATGATCAGTACACAAATCCCCCTTGGCTTACCAAATTTTGTTCCTCTAGGTTGAAGCGTTCGTCTACAGTAGCAGTTTTTATATAAAGGTTTCCCTCTGTTCTCTCCTATATTGATAGATGAATTTGGAACTCTAAATCCAACATGCTTTGTAGTAGCTCCTTGAAACTTGACAAAATAAAGTAGTTTTCAGTTTTGTCTCTATGGTTTGTTTCCTCTTCAAGTAGCCCTAGGCACAGACTGTGGAAAAGCACTTTCATTGAGAGGGGTTGCCAAGCTTCTAAGAAATTCCGAGTTTCCGAAATACCAGCAAATATTTTTTCACCCAATCTTGATGATACTTGGTGGTAATGATCAGTACACAAATCCCACTTGGCTCACGAAATTTTGTTCTTCTAGTTTGAAGCTTTCGTCTACAGTAGCAGTTTTTATATTTATTTCCCTTTGTTCTCTCGTATTTAGATAGATGAATTTGAAACTCTAAATCCAACATAGTTTGTAGTAGCTCTTTGAAACTTGACAAAATAAAGGAGTTCTCAGTTTTGTCTCTATGGTTTGTTTCCTCTTCAAGTAGCCCTAGGCACAGACTGTGGAAAAGCACTTTCATTGAGAGGTGTTGCCAAGCTTCTAAGAAATAACGAATTTTGAAATAACAGCAAATATTTTTTCACCCAAATTTTATGATTCTTGGTGGTAATGATCAGTACACAAATCCCACTTGGCTCACGAAATTTTGTTCTTCTAGTTTGAAGCTTTCGTCTACAGTAGCAGTTTTTATATTTAGGTTTCCCTTTGTTCTCTCGTTTTTAGATAGATGAATTTGGAACTCTAAATCCAACATGGTTTGTAGTAGCTATTTGAAACTTGACAAAATAAAGGAGTTCTCAGTTTTGTCTCTATGGTTTGTTTCCTCTTCAAGTAGCCCTAGGCACAGACTGTGGAAAAGCACTTTCATTGAGAGGGGTTCCAAGCTTCTAAGAAATAACGAGTTTCCGAAATACCAGCAAATATTTTTTCACCCAATCTTGATGATACTTGGTGGTAATTATCAGTACACAAATCCCACTTGGCTCACCAAATTTTGTTCTTCTAGTTTGAAGCGTTCGTCTACAGTAGCAGTTTTTATATTTAGGTTTCCCTCTGTTCTCTCCCTTATAGATAGATGAATTTGAAACTCTAAATCCAACATGGTTTGTAGTAGCTCTTTGAAACTTGACAAAATAAAGGAGTTCTCAGTTTTGTCTCTATGGTTTGTTTCCTCTTCAAGTAGCCCTAGGCACAGACTGTGGAAAAGCACTTTCATTGAGAGGTGTTGCCAAGCTTCTAAGAAATTACGAGTTTCCGAAATACCAGCAAATATTTTTTCACCCAATCTTGATGATACTTGGTGCTAATGATCAGTACACAAATCCCACTTGGCTCACCAAATTTTGTTCTTCTAAGTTGAAGCGTTCGTCTACAGTAGCAGTTTTTATATTTAGGTTTCCCTCTGTTCTCTCCTATATAGAAAGATGAATTTGGAACTCTAAATCCAACATGGTTTGTAGTAGCTCTTTGAAACTTGACAAAATAAAGGAGTTCTCAGTTTTGTCGCTATGGATTGTTACCTCTTCAAGTAGCCCTAGCCACAGACTGTGGAAAAGCAATTTAATTGAGAGGGGTTCACAAGTTTCTAAGAAATAACGAGTTTCCGAAATACCAGCAAATATTTTTTCACCCTAATTTGATGATTCTTGGTGGTAACGATCAGTACACGAATCCCACTTGGCTCACGAAATTTTGTACTTCTAGTTTGAAGCTTTCGTCTACAGTAGCAGTTTTTATATTTAGGTTTCCCTATGTTCTCTCTTATATAGATAGATGAATTTGGAACTCTAAATCCAACATGGTATGTAGTAGCTCTTTGAAACTTGACAAAATAAAGGAGTTCTCAGTTTTGTCTCTATGGTTTGTTTCCTCTTAAAGTAGCCCTAGGCACAGACAGTGGAAAGCACTTTCATTGAGATGGGTTGCCAAGCTTCTAAGAAATAACGAGTTTCCGAAATACCAGCAAATATTTTTTCACCCAATCTAGTTGATACTTGGTGGTAATGATCAGTACACAAATCCCACTTTGCTCACCAAATTTTGTTCTTCTATTTTGAAGCGTTCGTCTACCGTAGCAGTTTTTATATTTAGGTTTCCCTTTGTTCTCTCGTATTTAGATAGATAAATTTGAAACTCTAAATCCAACATGGTTTGTAGTAGCTCTTTGAAACTTGACAAAATAAAGGAGTTCTCAGTTTTGTCTCTATGGTTTGTTTCCTCTTCAAGTAGCCCTAGGCACAGAGTGTGGAAAGCACTTTCATTGAGAGGGGTTGCCAAGCTTCTAAGAAATAACGAGTTTCCGAAATACCAGCAAATATTTTTTAACCCAATCTTGATGATACTTGGTGGTAATGATCAGTACACAAATCCCACTTGGCTCACCAAATTTTGTTCATCTAGGTTGAAGCGTTCGTCTACAGTAGCAGTTTTTATATTTAGGTTTCCCTCTGTTCTCTCCCATATAGATAGATGAATTTGAAACTCTAAATCCAACATGGTTTGTAGTAGCTCTTTGAAACTTGACAAAATAAAGGAGTTCTCAGTTTTGTCTCTATGGTTTGTTTCCTCTTAAAGTAGCCCTAGGCACAGACAGTGGAAAGCACTTTCATTGAGATGGGTTGCCAAGCTTCTAAGAAATCACGAGTTTCCGAAATACCAGCAAATATTTTTTCACCCAATCTAGTTGATACTTGGTGGTAATAATCAGTACACAAATCCCACTTTGCTCACCAAATTTTGTTCTTCTATTTTGAAGCGTTCGTCTACCGTAGCAGTTTTTATATTTAGGTTTCCCTTTGTTCTCTCGTATTTAGATAGATGAATTTGAAACTCTAAATCCAACATGGTTTGTAGTAGCTCTTTGAAACTTGACAAAATAAAGGAGTTCTCAGTTTTGTCGCTATGGATTGTTACCTCTTCAAGTAGCCCTAGCCACAGACTGTGGAAAAGCACTTTAATTGAGAGGGGTTGCCAAGCTTCTAAGAAATAACGAGTTTCCGAAATACCAGCAAATATTTTTTCACCCAATCATGATGATACTTGGTGGTAATGATCAGTACACAAATCCCACTTCGCTCACCAAATTTTGTTCTTCTAGGTTGAAGCGTTCGTCTACAGTAGCAGTTTTTATATTTAGGTTTCCCTCTCTTCTCTCATATATAGATAGATGAATTTGAAACTCTAAATCCAACATGGTTTGTAGTAGCTCTTTGAAACTTGACAAAATAAAGGAGTTCTCAGTTTTGTCTCTATGGTTTGTTTCCTCTTCAAGTAGCCCTAGGCACAGACTGTGGTAAAGCACTTTCATTGAGAGGGGTTGCCAATCTTCTAAGAAACAACGAGTTTCCGAAATACCAGCAAATATTTTTTCACCCTAATTTGATGATTCTTGGTGGTAACGATCAGTACACGAATCCCACTTGGCTCACGAAATTTTGTACTTCTAGTTTGAAGCTTTCGTCTAGAGTAGCAGTTTTTATATTTAGGTTTCCCTCTGTTCTCTCTTATATAGATAGATGAATTTGGAACTCTAAATCCAACATGGTATGTAGTAGCTCTTTGAAACTTGACAAAATAAAGGAGTTCTCAGTTTATTCTCTATGGTTTGTTTCCTCTTAAAGTAGCCCTAGGCACAGACAGTGGAAAGCACTTTCATTGAGATGGGTTGCCAAGCTTCTAAGAAATCACGAGTTTCCGAAATACCAGCAAATATTTTTTCACCCAATCTAGTTGATACTTGGTGGTAATGATCAGTAAACAAATCCCACTTTGCTCACCAAATTTTGTTCTTCTATTTTGAAGCGTTCGTCTACCGTAGCAGTTTTTATATTTAGGTTTCCCTTTGTTCTCTCGTATTTAGATAGATGAATTTGAAACTCTAAATCCAACATGGTTTGTAGTAGCTCTTTGAAACTTGACAAAATAAAGGAGTTCTCAGTTTTGTCTCTATGGTTTGTTTCCTCTTCAAGTAGCCCTAGGCACAGACTGTGGAAAAGCACTTTCATTGAGAGGTGTTGCCAAGCTTCTAAGAAATAACGAGTTTCCGAAATACCAGCAAATATTTTTTCACCCAAATTTGATGATTCTTGGTGGTAACGATCAGTACACAAATCCCACTTGGCTCACGAAATTTTGTACTTCTAGTTTGAAGCTTTCGTCTACAGTAGCAGTTTTTATATTTAGGTTTCCCTCTCTTCTCTCCTATATAGATAGATGAATTTGGAACTCTAAATCCAACATGGTTTGTAGTAGCTCTTTGAAACTTGACAAAATAAAGGAGTTCTCAGATTTGTCTCTATGGCTTGTTTCCTCTTCATGTAGCCCTAGGCGCAGACTGTGGAAAAGCACTTTCATTGAGAGGGGTTGCCAAGCTTCTAAGAAATAACGAGTTTCCGAAATACCAGCAAATATTTTTTCACCCAATCTTGATGATAATTGGTGGTAATGATCAGTACACAAATCCCACTTGGCTTACCAAATTTTGTTCTTCTAAGTTGAAGCGTTCGTCTACAGTAGGAGTTTTTATATTTAGGTTTCCCTCTGTTCTCTACTATATAGATAGATGAATTTGGAACTCTAAATCCAACATGGTTTGTAGTAGCTCTTTGAAACTTGACAAAATAATGGAGTTCTCAGATTTGTCTCTATGGTTTGCTTCCTCTTCACATAGCCCTAGACACAGACTGTGGAAAATCATTTTCATTGAGAGGGGTTGCCAAGCTTCTAAGAAATAACGAGTTTCCGAAATACGAGCAAATATTTTTTCACTCAATCTTGATGATACTTGGTGGTAATGATCAGTACACAAATTCCACTTGACTCACCAAATTTTGTTCTTCTAGGTTGAAGCGTTTGTCTACAGTAGCAGTTTTTATATTTAGGTTTCCCTCGATTCTCTGATATATAGATAGATGAATTTGGAACTCTAAATCCAACATGGTTTGTAGTACATCTTTGAAACTTGACAAAATAAAGGAGTTCTCAGTTTTGTCTCTATGGTTTCTTTTCGCTTAAAGTAGCCCTAGGCACAGACAGTGTAAAGCACTTGCATTGAGATGGGTTGCCAAGCTTCTAAGAAATAACGAGTTTTCGAAATACCAGCAAATATTTTTTCACCCAATCTAGTTGATACTTGGTGGTAATGATCAGTACACAAATCCCACTTTGCTCACCAAATTTTGTTCTTCTATTTTGAAGCGTTCGTCTACCGTAGCAGTTTTTATATTTAGGTTTCCCTCTGTTCTCTCCTATATAGATAGATGAATTTGGAACTCTAAATCCAACATGGTTTGTAGTAGCTCTTTGAAACTTGACAAAATAAAGGAGTTCTCAGATTTGTCTCTATGGTTTGTTTCCTCTTCAAAAGCCCTAGGCACAGACTGTGGAAAAGCACTTTCATTGAGATGGGTTGCCAAGCTTCTAAGAAATAACGAGTTTCCGAAATACCAGCAAATATTTTTTCACCCAATCTTGGTGATACTTGGTGGTAATGATCAGTACACAAATCCCACTTGGCTCACCAAATTTTGTTCTTCTAGGTTGAAGCATTCGTCTACAGTAGCAGTTTTTATATTTAGGTTCATCTGTTCTCTCCTATATAGATAGATGAATTTGGAACTCTAAATCCAACATGGTTTGTAGTAGCTCTTTGAAACTTGAAAAAAATAAAGGAGTTCTCAGTTTTGTCTCTATGTTTTTTTTCCTCTTCAAGTAGCCCTAGGCACAGACTGTGGAAAAGCACTTTCATTGAGAGGGGTTGCCAAGCTTCTAGGAAATAACGAGTTTCCGAAAGACCAACAAATATTTTTTCAACCAAATTTGATCATTCTTGGTGGTAACGATCAGTACACAAATCCCACTTGGCTCACGAAATTTTGTACTTCTAGTTTGAAGCTTCCGTCTACAGTAGCAGTTTTTATATTTAGGTTTCGCTCTGTTCTCTCCTATATAGATAGATGAATTTGGAACTCTAAATCCAACATGGTATGTAGTAGCTCTTTGAAACTTGACAAAATAAAGGAGTTCTCAGTTTTGTCTCTATGGTTTGTTTCCTCCTAAAGTAGCCCTCGGCACAGACTGTGGAAAGCACTTGCATTGAGATGGGTTGCCATGCTTCTAAGAAATAACGAGTTTCCGAAATACCAGCAAATATTTTTTCACCCAATCTAGTTGATACTTGGTGGTAATGATCAGTACACAAATCCCACTTTGCTCACCAAATTTTGTTCTTCTATTTTGAAGCGTTCGTCTACCGTAGCAGTTTTTATATTTAGGTTTCCCTCTGTTCTCTCCTATATAGATAGATGAATTTGGAACTCTAAATCCAACATGGATTGTAGTAGCTCTTTGAAACTTGACAAAATAAAGGAGTTCTCAATTTTGTCTCTATGGTTTGTTTCCTCTTCAAGTAGCCCTAGGCACAGACTGTGGAAAAGCACTTTCATTGAGAGGGGTTGCCAAGCTTCTAAGAAATAACGAGTTACCGAAATATCAGCAAATATTTTTTCACCCAAATTTGATGATTCTTTTTGGTAATGATCAGTACACAAATCCCACTTGGCTCACCAAATTTTGTTCTTCTAGGTTGAAGCGTTCGTCTACAGTAGCAGTTTTTATATTTAGGTTTTCCTCTGTTCTCTCCTATATAGATAGATGAATTTGGAACTCTAAATCCAACATGGTTTGTAGTAACTCTTTGAAACTTGACAAAATAAAGGAGTTCTCAGTTTTGTCTCTATGGTTTGTTTCCTCTTACAGTAGCCCTAGGCACAGACTGTGGAAAGCACTTTCATTGAGATGGGTTGCCAAGCTTCTAAGAAATAACGAGTTTCCGAAATACCAGCAAATATTTTTTCACACAATCTAGTTGATACTTGGTGGTAATGATCAGTACACAAATCCCACTTGGCTTACCAAATTTTGTTCTTCTAAGTTGAAGCGTTCGTCTACAGTAGGAGTTTTTATATTTAGGTTTCCCTCTGTTCTCTCCTATATAGATAGATGAATTTGGAACTCTAAATCCAACATGGTTTGTAGTAGCTCTTTGAAACTTGACAAAATAAAGGAGTTCTCAGATTTGTCTCTATGGTTTGTTTCCTCTTCAAAAGCCCTAGCCACAGACTGTGGAAAAGCACTTTCATTGAGATGGGTTGCCAAGCTTCTAAGAAATAACGAGTTTCCGAAATACCAGCAAATATTTTTTCACCCAATCTTGGTGATACTTCTTGGTAATGATCAGTACACAAATCCCACTTGGCTCACCAAATTTTGTTCTTCTACGTTGAAGCATTCGTCTACAGTAGCAGTTTTTATATTTAGGTTCATCTGTTCTCTCCTATATAGATAGATGAATTTGGAACTCTAAATCCAACATGGTTTGTAGTAGCTCTTTGAAACTTGAAAAAAATAAAGGAGTTCTCAGTTTTGTCTCTATGTTTTTTTTCCTCTTCAAGTAGCCTAGGCACAGACTGTGGAAAAGCACTTTCATTGAGAGGGGTTGCCAAGCTTCTAGGAAATAACGAGTTTCCGAAAGACCAACAAATATTTTTTCAACCAAATTTGATCATTCTTGGTGGTAACGATCAGTACACAAATCCCACTTGGCTCACGAAATTTTGTACTTCTAGTTTGAAGCTTCCGTCTACAGTAGCAGTTTTTATATTTAGGTTTCGCTCTGTTCTCTCCTATATAGATAGATGAATTTGGAACTCTAAATCCAACATGGTATGTAGTAGCTCTTTGAAACTTGACAAAATAAAGGAGTTCTCAGTTTTGTCTCTATGGTTTGTTTCCTCCTAAAGTAGCCCTCGGCACAGACTGTGGAAAGCACTTGCATTGAGATGGGTTGCCAAGCTTCTAAGAAATAACGAGTTTCCGAAATACCAGCAAATATTTTTTCACCCAATCTAGTTGATACTTGGTGGTAATGATCAGTACACAAATCCCACTTTGCTCACCAAATTTTGTTCTTCTATTTTGAAGCGTTCGTCTACCGTAGCAGTTTTTATATTTAGGTTTCCCTCTGTTCTCTCCTATATAGATAGATGAATTTGGAACTCTAAATCCAACATGGATTGTAGTAGCTCTTTGAAACTTGACAAAATAAAGGAGTTCTCAATTTTGTCTCTATGGTTTGTTTCCTCTTCAAGTAGCCCTAGGCACAGACTGTGGAAAAGCACTTTCATTGAGAGGGGTTGCCAAGCTTCTAAGAAATAACGAGTTACCGAAATATCAGCAAATATTTTTTCACCCAAATTTGATGATTCTTTTTGGTAATGATCAGTACACAAATCCCACTTGGCTCACCAAATTTTGTTCTTCTAGGTTGAAGCGTTCGTCTACAGTAGCAGTTTTTATATTTAGGTTTTCCTCTGTTCTCTCCTATATAGATAGATGAATTTGGAACTCTAAATCCAACATGGTTTGTAGTAACTCTTTGAAACTTGACAAAATAAAGGAGTTCTCAGTTTTGTCTCTATGGTTTGTTTCCTCTTACAGTAGCCCTAGGCACAGACTGTGGAAAGCACTTTCATTGAGATGGGTTGCCAAGCTTCTAAGAAATAACGAGTTTCCGAAATACCAGCAAATATTTTTTCACACAATCTAGTTGATACTTGGTGGTAATGATCAGTACACAAATCCCACTTGGCTTACCAAATTTTGTTCTTCTAAGTTGAAGCGTTCGTCTACAGTAGGAGTTTTTATATTTAGGTTTCCCTCTGTTCTCTACTATATAGATAGATGAATTTGGAACTCTAAATCCAACATGGTTTGTAGTAGCTCTTTGAAACTTGACAAAATAATGGAGTTCTCAGATTTGTCTCTATGGTTTGCTTCCTCTTCACATAGCCCTAGCCACAGACTGTGGAAAATCATTTTCATTGAGAGGGGTTGCCAAGCTTCTAAGAAATAACGAGTTTCCGAAATACCAGCAAATATTTTTTCACCCAATCTAGTTGATACTTGGTGGTAATGATCAGTACACAAATCCCACTTGGCTCACCAAATTTTGTTCTTCTAGGTTGAAGCGTTCGTCTACAGAAGCAGTTTTATATTTAGGTTTCCCTCTGTTCTCTCCCATATAGATAGATGAATTTGGAACTCTAAATCCAACATGGTTTGTAGTAGCTCTTTGAAACTTGACAAAATAAAGGGGTTCTCAGTTTTGTCTCTATGGTTTGTTTCCTCTTACAGTAGCCCTAGGCACAGACTGTGGAAATCACTTTCATTGAGAGGGGTTGCCAAGCTTCTAAGAAATAACGAGTTTCGAAATAACAGCAAATATTTTTTCACCCAAATTTGATGATCTTGGTGGTAATGATCAGTACACAAATCCCACTTAGGTCACCAAATTTTGTTCTTCTACGTTGAAGTGTTCGTCTACAGTAGCAGTTTTCATATTTAAGTTTCCTCTGTTCTCTCCTATATAGAAAGATGAATTTGGAACTCTAAATCCAACATGGTTTGTAGTAGCTTTTTGAAACTTGACAAAATAAAGGAGTTCTCAGTTTTGTCTCTATGGTTTGTTTCCTCTTCAAGTAGCCCTAGGCACAGACTGTGGAAAAGCACTTTCATTGAGAGGGGTTGCCAAGCTTCTAAGAAATAACGAGTTTCGAAATAACAGCAAATATTTTTTCACCCAAATTTGATGATTCTTGGTGGTAATGATCAGCACACAAATCCCACTTGGCTCACGAAATTTTGTTCTTCTAGTTTGAAGCTTTCGTCTACAGTAGCAGTTTTTATATTTAGGTTTCCCTCGATTCTCTGATATATAGATAGATGAATTTGGAACTCTAAATCCAACATGGTTTGTAGTACATCTTTGAAACTTGACAAAATAAAGGAGTTCTCAGTTTTGTCTCTATGGTTTGTTTCCTCTTAAAGTAGACCTAGGCACAGACTGTGGAAATCACTTTCATTGAGATGTTTTGCCAAGCTTCTAAGAAATAACGAGTTTCCGAAATACCAGCAAATATTTTTTCACCCAATCTTGATGATACTTGGAGCTAATGATCAGTACACAAATCCCACTTGGCTCACCAAAATTTGTTCTTCTAGGTTGAAGCGTTCGTCTACAGTAGCAGTTTTTATATTTAGGTTTCCCTCTCTTCTCTCCTATATAGATAGATGAATTTGGAACTCTAAATCCAACATGGTTTGTAGTAGCTATTTGGTACTTGACAAAATAAAGGAGGTCTCAGATTTGTCTCTATGGTTGGTTGCCTCTTCAAGTAGCCCTAGGCACAGACTGTGGAAAAGCACTTTCATTGAGAGGGGTTGCCAAGCTTCTAAGAAGTAACGAGTTTCCGAAATACCAGCAAATATTTTTTCACCCAATCTTGATGATACTTGGTGGTAATGATCAGTACACAAATCCCACTTGGCTTACCAAATTTTGTTCTTCTAGGTTGAAGCGTTCGTCTACAGTAGCAGTTTTTATATTTAGGTTTCCCTCTGCTCTCTCATATATAAATAGATGAATTTGGAACTCTAAAATCAACATGGTTTGTAGTAGCTCTTTGAAACTTGACAAAATAAAGGAGTTCTCAGTTTTGTCTCTATGGTTTGTTTCCTCTTAAAGTAGCCCTAGGCACAGACTGTGGAAAGCACTTTCATTGAGATGGGTTGCCAAGCTACTAAGAAATAACGAGTTTCCGAAATACCAGCAAATATTTTTTCACACAATCTTGTTGATACTTGGTGGTAATGATCAGTACACAAGTCCCACTTGGCTCACCAAATTTTGGTCTTCTAGGTTGAAGCGTTCGTCTACAGTAGCAGTTTTTATATTTAGGTTTCTCTCTGTTCTCTCCTATAAAGATAGATGAATTTGGAACTCTAAATCCAAAATGGTTTGTAGTAGCTCTTTGAAACTTGTCAAAATAAAGGAGTTCTCAGATTTGTCTCTATGTTTTGTTTTCTCTTCAAAAAGCCCTAGGCACAGACTGTGGAAAACCACTTTCATTGAGAGGGGTTGCCAAGCTTATAAAAAAAAAAACGAGTTTCCGAAATACCAGCAAATATTTTTTCACCCAATCTTGATGATACTTGGTGGTAATGATCAGTACACAAATCCCACTTGGCTTACCAAACTTTCTTCTTCTAGGTTGAAGCGTTCGTCTACAGTAGCAGTTTTTATATTTAGGTTTTCCTCTGTTCTCTCCTATATTGATAGATTAATTTGGAACTCTAAATCCAACATGCTTTGTAGTAGCTCCTTGAAACTTGACAAAATAAAGGAGTTCTCAGTTTTGTCTCTATGGTTTGTTTCCTCTTAAATTAGCCCTAGCACAGACTCTGGAAAGCCCTTTCATTGAGATGGGTTGCCAAGCTTCTAAGAAATAACGAGTTTCTGAAATACCAGCAAATATTTTTTCACACAATATTGTTGATTCTTGGTGGTAATGATCAGTACACAAATCCCACTTGGCTCACCAAATTTTGTTCTTCTAGGTTGAAGCGTTCGTCTACAGTAGCAGTTTTTATGTTTAGGTTTCTCTCTGTTCTCTCCTATATAGATAGATGAATTTGGAACTCTAAATCCAACATGGTTTGTAGTAGCTCTTTGAAACTTGACAAAATAAAGGAGTTCTCAGATTTGTCTCTATGGTTTGTTTCCTCTTCAAGTAGCCCTAGGCACAGAATGTGGAAAAGCACTTTCATTGAGTGGGGTTGCCAAGCTTCTAATAAAGAACGAGTTTACGAAATACCAGCAAATATTATTTCACCCAATCTTGATGATACTTGGTGGTAATGATCAGTACACAAATCCCACTTGGCTCACCAAATTTAGTTCTTCTAGGTTGAAGCGTTCGTCTACAGTAGCAGTTTTTATATTTAGGTTTCCCTCTGTTCTCTCCTATACAGATAGATGAATTTGGAACTCTAAATCCAACATGGTTTGTAGTAGCTCTTTGAAACTTGACAAAATAAAGGAGTTCTCAGTTTGGTCTCTCTGGTTTGTTTCCTCTTCAAGTAGCCCTAGGAACAGACTGTGGAAAAGCACTTTCATTGAGATGGGTTGCCAAGCTTCTAAGAAATATCGAGTTTCCGAAATACCAGCAAATATTTTTTCACCCAAACTTGATGATACTTGGTGGTAATGATCAGCACACAAATCCCACTTGGCTCACCAAATTTTGTTCTTCTAGGATGAAGCATTCGTCTACAGTAGCAGTTTTTATATTTCGTTCCCCTCTGTTCTCTCCTATATAATTAGATGAATTTGGAACTCTAAATCCAGCATGGTTTGTAGTAGCTCTTTGAAACTTGACAAAATAAAGAAATTCCCTGTTTTGTCTCTATGGTTTGTTTTCTCTTCAAGTAGCCCTAGGCACAGACTGTGGAAAAGCACTTTCATTGAGAGGGGTTGCCAAGCTTCTAAGAAATAACGAGTTTCCGAAATACCAGCAAATATTTTTTCACCCAAATTTGATGATACTTGGTGGTAATGATCAGTACACAATTCCCACTTGGCTTACCAAATTTTGTTTTCTAAGTTGAAGCGTTCGTCTACAGTAGCAGTTTTTATATTTAGGTTTCCCTCTGTTCTCTCCTATATAGATAGATGAATTTGGAACTCTAAATCCAACATGGTTTGTAGTAGGTCTTTGAAACTTGACAAAATAAAGGAGTTCTCAGATTTGTCTCTATGGTTTGTTTCCTCTTCATATAGCCCTAGGCACAGACTGTGGAAAAGCACTTTCATTGAGAGGGGTTGCCAAGCTTCTAAGAAATAACGAGTTTCCGAAATACCATCAAATATTTTTTCACCCAATCTTGATGATACTTGGTGGTAATGATCAGTACACAAATCCGACTTGGCTCACCAAATTTTGTTCTTCTAGGTTGAAGCGTTCGTCTACAGTAGCAGTTTTTATATTTAGGTTTCCCTCTGTTCTCTCCTATACAGATAGATTAATTTGGAACTCTAAATCCAACATGGTTTGTAGTAGCTCTTTGAAACTTGACAAAATAAAGGAGTTCTCAGTTTGGTCTCTCTGGTTTGTTTCCTCTTCAAGTAGCCCTAGGAACAGACTGTGGAAAAGCACTTTCATTGAGATGGGTTGCCAAGCTTCTAAGAAATATCGAGTTTCCGAAATACCAGCAAATATTTTTTCACCCAAACTTGATGATACTTGGTGGTAATGATCAGCACACAAATCCCACTTGGCTCACCAAATTTTGTTCATCTAGGATGAAGCATTCGTGTACAGTAGCAGTTTTTATAATTAGGATTCCCTCTGTTCTCTCCTATATAGATAGATGAATTTGGAACTCTAAATCCAACATGGTTTGTAGTAGCTCTTTGAAACTTGACAAAATAAAGGAGTTCTCAGTTTTGTCTCTATGGTTTGTTTCCTCTTAAAGTAGCCCTATGCACAGACTGTGGAAAGCACTTTCATTGAGATGGGTTGCCAAGCTTCTAAGAAATAACGAGTTTCCGAAATACCAGCAAATATTTTTTCACACAATCTAGTTGATACTTGGTGGTAATGATCAGTACACAAATCCCACTTGGCTCACCAAATTTTGTTCTTCTATGTTGAAGCGTTCGTCTACAGTAGCAGTTTTTATATTTAGGTTCCTCTCTGTTCTCTCCTATATAGATAGATGAATTTGGAACTCTAAATCCAACATGGTTTGTAGTAGCTCTTTGAAACTTGACAAAATAAAGGAGTTCTCAGATTAGTCTCTATGGTTTGTTTCCTCTTCAAGTAGCCCTAGGCATAGACTGTGGAAAGCACTTTCATTGAGATGGGTTGCCAAGCTTCTAAGAAATAACGAGTTTCCGAAATACCAGCAAATATTTTTTCACACAATCTAGTTGATACTTGGTGGTAATGATCAGTACACAAATCCCACTTGGCTCACCAAATTTTGTTCTTCTAGGTTGAAGCGTTCGTCTACAGTAGCAGTTTTTATATTTAGGTTCCTCTCCGTTCTCTCCTATATAGATAGATGAATTTGGAACTCTAAATCCAACATGGTTTGTAGTAGCTCTTTGAAACTTGACAAAATAAAGGAGTTCTCAGTTTTGTCTCTATTGTTTGTTTCCTCTTCAAGTAGCCTTAGGCACAGACTGTGGAAAAGCACTTTCATTGAGAGGGGTTGCCAAGCTTCTAAGAAATAACGAGTTTCCGAAATACCAGCAAATATTTTTTCACCCAATCTTGATGATACTTGGTGGTAATGATCAGTACCCAAATCCCACTTGGCTCACCAAATTTTGTTCTTCTACGATGAAGCATTCGTCTACAGTAGCAGTTTTTATATTTCGTTCCCCTCTGTTCTCTCCTATATAGATAGATGAATTTGGAATTCTAAATCCAGCATGGTTTGTAGTAGCTCTTTGAAACTTGACAAAATAAAGAAATTCCCTGTTTTGTCTCTATGGTTTGTTTCCTCTTCAAGTAGCCCTAGGCACAGACTGTGGAAAAGCACTTTCATTGAGAGGGGTTGCCAAGCTTCTAAGAAATAACGAGTTTCCGAAATACCAGCAAATATTTTTTCACCCAAATTTGATGATTCTTGGTGGTAATGATCAGTACACAAATCCCACTTGGCTCACCAAATTTTGTTCTTCTAGGTTGAAGCGTTCATCTACAGTAGCAGTATTTATATTTAGGTTTCCCTCTGTTCTCTCCTATATAGATAGATGAATTTGGAACTCTAAATCCAACATGGTTTGTAGTAGCTCTTTGAAACTTGACAAAATAAAGGAGTTCTCAGATTTGTCTCTATGGTTTGTTTCCTCTTCAAGTAGCCCTAGGCACAGAATGTGGAAAAGCACTTTCATTGAGTGGGGTTGCCAAGCTTCTAATAAAGAACGAGTTTCCGAAATACCAGCAAATATTATTTCACCCAATCTTGATGATACTTGGTGGTAATGATCAGTACACAAATCCCACTTGGCTCACCAAATTTAGTTCTTCTAGGTTGAAGCGTTCGTCTACAGTAGCAGTTTTTATATTTAGGTTTCCCTCTGTTCTCTCCTATACAGATAGATGAATTTGGAACTCTAAATCCAACATGGTTTGTAGTAGCTCTTTGAAACTTGACAAAATAAAGGAGTTCTCAGTTTGGTCTCTCTGGTTTGTTTCCTCTTCAAGTAGCCCTAGGAACAGACTGTGGAAAAGCACTTTCATTGAGATGGGTTGCCAAGCTTCTAAGAAATATCGAGTTTCCGAAATACCAGCAAATATTTTTTGACCCAAACTTGATGATACTTGGTGGTAATGATCAGCACACAAATCCCACTTGGCTCATCAAATTTTGTTCTTCTAGGATGAAGCATTCGTCTACAGTAGCAGTTTTTATATTTCGTTCCCCTCTGTTCTCTCCTATATAATTAGATGAATTTGGAACTCTAAATCCAGCATGGTTTGTAGTAGCTCTTTGAAACTTGACAAAATACAGAAATTCCCTGTTTTGTCTCTATGGTTTGTTTTCTCTTCAAGTAGCCCTAGGCACAGACTGTGGAAAGCACTTTCATTGAGATGGGTTGCCAAGCTTCTAAGAAATAACGAGATTCCGAAATACCAGCAAATATTTTTTCACACAATCTAGTTGATACTTGGTGGTAATGATCAGTACACAAATCCCACTTGGCTCACCAAATTTTGTTCTTCTAGGTTGAAGCGTTCGTCTACAGTAGCAGTTTTTATATTTAGGTTCCTCTCTGTTCTCTTCTATATAGATAGATGAATTTGGAACTCTAAATCCAACATGGTTTGTAGTAGCTCTTTGAAACTTGACAAAATAAAGGAGTTCTCAGATTAGTCTCTATGGTTTGTTTCCTCTTCAAGTAGCCTTAGGCACAGACTGTGGAAAAGCACTTTCATTGAGAGGGGTTTCCAAGCTTCTAAGAAATAACGAGTTTCCGAAATACCAGCAAATATTTTTTCACACAATCTAGTTGATACTTGGTGGTAATGATCAGTACACAAATCCCACTTGGCTCACCAAATTTTGTTCTTCTAGGTTGAAGCGTTCGTCTACAGTAGCAGTTTTTATATTTAGGTTCCTCTCCGTTCTCTCCTATATAGATAGATGAATTTGGAACTCTAAATCCAACATGGTTTGTAGTAGCTCTTTGAAACTTGACAAAATAAAGGAGTTCTCAGTTTTGTCTCTATGGTTTGTTTCCTTTCAAGTAGCCTTAGGCACAGACTGTGGAAAAGCACTTTCATTGAGAGGGGTTGCCAAGCTTCTAAGAAATAACGAGTTTCCGAAATACCAGCAAATATTTATTCACCCAATCTTGATGATACTTGGTGGTAATGATCAGTACCCAAATCCCACTTGGCTCACCAAATTTTGTTCTTCTACGACGAAGCATTCGTCTACAGTAGCAGTTTTTATATTTCGTTCCCCTCTGTTCTCTCCTATATAGATAGATGAATTTGGAACTCTAAATCCAGCATGGTTTGTAGTAGCTCTTTGAAACTTGACAAAATAAAGAAATTCCCTGTTTTGTCTCTATGGTTTGTTTCCTCTTCAAGTAGCCCTAGGCACAGACTGTGGAAAAGCACTTTCATTGAGAGGTGTTGCCAAGCTTCTAAGAAATAACGAGTTTCCGAAATACCAGCAAATATTTTTTCACCCAAATTTGATGATTCTTGGTGGTAATGATCAGTACACAAATCCCACTTGGCTCACCAAATTTTGTTCTTCTAGGTTGAAGCGTTCATCTACAGTAGCAGTTTTTATATTTAGGTTTCCCTCTGTTCTCTCCTATATAGATAGATGAATTTGGAACTCTAAATCCAACATGGTTTGTAGTAGCTCTTTGAAACTTGACAAAATAAAGGAGTTCTCAGTTTTGTCTCTATGGTTTGTTTCCTCTTAAAGTAGACCTAGGCACAGACTGTGGAAAGCACTTTCATTGAGATGGGTTGCCAAGCTTCTAAGAAATAACGAGTTTCCGAAATACCAGCAAATATTTTTTCACACAATCTTGTTGATACTTGGTGGTAATGATCAGTACACAAATCCCACTTGGCTCACCAAATTTTGTTCTTCTAGGTTGAAGCGTTCGTCTACAGTAGCAGTTTTTATATTTAGGTTTCTCTCTGTTCTCTCCTATATAGATAGATGAATTTGGAACTCTTATTCCAACATGCTTTGTAGTAGCTCCTTGAAACTTGACAAAATAAAGGAGTTCTCAGTTTTGTCTCTATGGTTTGGTTCCTCTTCAAGTAGCCGTAGGCACAGACTGTGGAAAAGCTCTTTCACTGAGAGGGTTTGCCAAACTTCTAAGAAATTACGAGTTTCGAAATACCAGCAAATATTTTTTCACCCAATCTTGATGATACTTGGTGGTAATGATCAGTACCCAAATCCCACTTGGCTCACCAAATTTTGTTCTTCTAGGATGAAGCATTCGTCTAGAGCAGCAGTTTTTATATTTCGATCCCCTCTGTTCTCTCCTATATAGATAGATGAATTTTTAACTCTATATCCAGCATGGTTTGTAGTAGCTCTTTGAATCTTGACAAAATAAAGAACTTCCCTGTTTTGTCTCTATGGTTTGTTTCCTCTTTAAGTA
>NW_027515647.1:0-74078 GCF_048772815.1 Callospermophilus lateralis
GCTTCCAAAAAACTTCTCGTTTGCTGAAATCTCAGCAAACATTTTTTTCACCAAATCTTGATGATACTTGGTGGTAATGATCAGTTCACTAAGCCCACTTGGCTGCCCAATTTTCACTCTTCTAGGTTCAAGCGTTCGTTTCCAGTAACACTTTGAATTTTTAGGTTTCACTCTGTTTTCTGTTATATACATAGATGTGTTTGAAACTCTAAATCAAACACGGTTTGTGCTAGCTCCTTGAAACTTGACAAAATGAAGTAGTTCTAAGTTCTATCTCTATGGTTTGTTTCCTCTTGAAGTACCCCATGCAGAGACTGGCGAAAAACACTTTCGTTTGAAAGGGGTTGCCAAGCTTCCAAAAAACTACTAGTTTGCTGAAATCTCAGCAAACATTTTTTCAATCAATCTTCATGATACTTGGTGGTAATGATCAGTTCACTAATCCCACTTGGCTGCCCAACTTTCACTCTTCTAGGTTCAAGCGTTCGTTTCCAGTAACAGATTGAATTTTTAGGTTTCACTCTGTTTTCTGCTATATAGATAGATGTCTTTGAAACTCTAAATCAAACACGGTTTGTGCTAGCTCCGTGAAACTTGACAAAATGAAGTAGTTCTAAGTTCTATCTCTATGGTTTGTTTCCTCTTCAAGTACCCCATGCAGAGACTGGCGAAGAACACTTTGGTTTGAAAGGGGTTGCCAAGCTTCCAAAAAACTACTCGTTTGCTGAAATCTCAGCAAACATTTTTTCAACAAATCTTGATGATACTTGGTGGTAATGATCAGTTCACTAAGCCCACTTGGCTGCCCAATTTTCACTCTTCTAGGTTCAAGCGTTCATTTCCAGTAATACTTTGAAATTTTAGGTTTCACTCTGTTTTCTGCTATATAGATAGATGTGTTTGAAACTCTAAATCAAACACGGTTTGTGCTAGCTCCGTGAAACTTGACAAAATGAAGTAGTTCTAAGTTCTATCTCTATGGTTTGTTTCCTCTTGAAGTAAACCATGCAGATACTGGCGAAGAACACTTTCGTTTGAAAGGGGTTGCCAAGCTTCCAAAAAACTACTCGTTTGCTGAAATCTCAGAAAACATTTTTTCACCAAATCTTGATGATAATGGTGGTAATGATCAGTTCACTAAGCCCAATTGGCTGCCCAATTTTCACTCTTCTAGATTCAAGCGTTCGTTTCCAGTAACACTTTCAAATTTTAGGTTTCACTCTGTTTTCTGCTATATAGATAGATGTGTTTGAAACACTAAATCAAACATGGTTTGTGCTAGCGTGAAACTTGACAAAATGAAGTAGTTCTAAGTTCTATCTCTATGGTTTGTTTCCTCCTGAAGTACCCCATGCAGAGACTGGCGAAGAACACTTTCGTTTGAAAGGGGTTGCCAAGCTTCCAAAAAACTACTCGTATGCTGAAATCTCAGCAAACATTTTTTCACCAAATCTTGATGATACTTGGTGGTAATGATCAGTTCACTAATCCCACTTGGCTGCCCAACTTTCACTCTTCTAGGTTCAAGCGTTCGTTTCCAGTAACAGTTTGAATTTTTAGGTTTCACTCTGTTTTCTGTTATATACATAGATGTGTTTGAAACTCTAAATCAAACACGGTTTGTGCTAGCTCCTTGAAACTTGACAAAATGAAGTAGTTCTAAGTTCTATCTCTATGGTTTGTTTCCTCTTGAAGTACCCCATGCAGAGACTGGCGAAAAACACTTTCATTTGAAGGGGGTTGCCAAGCTTCCAAAAAACTACTTGTTTGCTGTAATCTCAGCAAACATTTTTTCACCAAATCTTGATGATACTTGCTGGTAATGATCAGTTCACTAAGCCCACTTGGCTGCCCAATTTTTACTCTTCTAGGTTCAAGCGTTCGTTTCCAGTAACAGTTTGAATTTTTAGGTTTCACTCTGTTTTCTGTTATATAGATAGATGTCTTTGAAACTCTAAATCAAACACGGTTTGTGCTAGCTCCGTGAAACTTGACAAAATGAAGTAGTTCTAAGTTCTATCTCTATGGTTTGTTTCCTCTTGAAGTCCCCATGCAGAGACTGGCGAAGAACTCTTTCGTTTGAAAGGGGTTGCCAAGCTTCCAAAAAACTACTAGTTTGCTGAAATCTCAGCAAACATTTTTTCACCAAATCTTGATGATACTTGGTGGTAATGATCAGTTCACTAAGCCCACTTGGCTGCCCAATTTTCACTCTTCTAGGTTCAAGCGTTCGTTTCCAGTAACACTTTGAAATTTTAGGTTTCACTCTGTTTTCTGCTATATAGATAGATGTGTTTGAAACTCTAAATCAAACACGGTTTGTGCTAGCTCCGTGAAACTTGACAAAATGAAGTAGTTCTAAGTTCTATCTCTATGGTTTGTTTCCTCTTGAAGTACCCCATGCAGAGACTGGCGAAGAACACTTTCGTTTGAAAGGGGTTGCCAAGCTTCCAAAAAACTTCTCGTTTGCTGAAATCTCAGCAAACATTTTTTCACCAAATCTTGATGATACTTGGTGGTAATGATCAGTTCACTAAGCCCACTTGGCTGCCCAATTTTCACTCTTCTAGGTTCCAGGGTTCGTTTCCAGTAACACTTTGAATTTTTAGGTTTCACTCTGTTTTCTGTTATATAGATAGATGTGTTTGAAACTCTAAATCAAACACGGTTTGTGCTAGCTCCTTGAAACTTGACAAAATGAAGTAGTTCTAAGTTCTATCTCTATGGTTTGTTTCCTCTTGAAGTACCCCATGCAGAGACTGGCGAAAAACACTTTCGTTTGAAAGGGGTTGCCAAGCTTCCAAAAAACTACTAGTTTGCTTAAATCTCAGCAAACATTTTTTCACCAAATCTTGATGATACTTGGTGGTAATGATCAGTTCACTAATCCCACTTGGCTGCCCAACTTTCACTCTTCTAGGTTCAAGCGTTCGTTTCCAGTAACAGTTTGAATTTTTAGGTTTCACTCTGTTTTCTGCTATATAGATAGATGTGTTTGAAACTCTAAATCAAACACGGTTTGTGCTAGCTCCGTGAAACTTGACAAAATGAAGTAGTTCTAAGTTCTATCTCTATGGTTTGTTTCCTCTTGAAGTACCCCATGCAGAGAATGGCGAAGAACACTTTCGTTTGAAAGGGGTTGCCAAGCTTCCAAAAAACTACTAGTTTGCTGAAATCTCAGCAAACATTTTTCACCAAATCTTGATGATACTTGGTGGTAATGATCAGTTCACTAATCCCACTTGGCTGCCCAACTTTCACTCTTCTAGGTTCAAGCGTTCGTTTCCAGTAACAGATTGAATTTTTAGGTTTCACTCTGTTTTCTGCTATATAGATAGATGTCTTTGAAACTCTAAATCAAACACGGTTTGTGCTAGCTCCATGAAACTTGACAAAATGAAGTAGTTCTAAGTTCTATCTCTATGGTTTGTTTCCTCTTGAAGTACCCCATGCAGAGACTGGCGAAGAACACTTTCGTTTGAAAGGGGTTGCCAAGCTTCCAAAAACTACTCGTTTGCTGAAATCTCAGCAAACATTTTTTCAACAAATCTTGATGATACTTGGTGGTAATGATCAGTTCACTAAGCCCACTTGGCTGCCCAACTTTCACTCTTCTAGGTTCAAGCGTTCGTTTCCAGTAACAGATTGAATTTTTAGGTTTCACTCTGTTTTCTGCTATATAGATAGATGTCTTTGAAACTCTAAATCAAACACGGTTTGTGCTAGCTCCGTGAAACTTGACAAAATGAAGTAGTTCTAAGTTCTATCTCTATGGTTTGTTTCCTCTTGAAGTACCCCATGCAGAGACTGGCGAAGAACACTTTCGTTTGAAAGGGGTTGCCAAGCTTCCAAAAAACTACTCGTTTGCTGAAATCTCAGCAAACATTTTTTCACCAAATCTTGATGATACTTGGTGGTAATGATCAGTTCACTAAGCCCACTTGGCTGCCCAATTTTCACTCTTCTAGGTTCAAGCGTTCGTTTCCAGTAACACTTTCAAATTTTAGGTTTCACTCTGTTTTCTGCTATATAGATAGATGTGTTTGAAACTCTAAATCAAACATGGTTTGTGCTAGCTCCGTGAAACTTGACAAAATGAAGTAGTTCTAAGTTCTATCTCTATGGTTTGTTTCCTCTTGAAGTACCCCATGCAGAGACTGGCGAAGAACACTTTCGTTTGAAAGGGGTTGCCAAGCTTCCAAAAAACTTCTCGTTTGCTGAAATCTCAGCAAACATTTTTTCACCAAATCTTGATGATACTTGGTGGTAATGATCAGTTCACTAAGCCCACTTGGCTGCCCAATTTTCACTCTTCTAGGTTCCAGGGTTCGTTTCCAGTAACACTTTGAATTTTTAGGTTTCACTCTGTTTTCTGTTATATAGATAGATGTGTTTGAAACTCTAAATCAAACACGGTTTGTGCTAGCTCCGTGAAACTTGACAAAATGAAGTAGTTCTAAGTTCTATCTCTATGGTTTGTTTCCTCTTGAAGTACCCCATGCAGAGACTGGCGAAAAACACTTTCGTTTGAAAGGGGTTGCCAAGCTTCCAAAAAACTACTAGTTTGCTGAAATCTCAGCAAACATTTTTTCACCAAATCTTGATGATACTTTTTGGTAATGATCAGTTCACTAATCCCACTTGGCTGCCCAACTTTCACTCTTCTAGGTTCAAGCGTTCGTTTCCAGTAACAGTTTGAATTTTTAGGTTTCACTCTGTTTTCTGCTATATAGATAGATGTGTTTGAAACTCTAAATCAAACACGGTTTGTGCTAGCTCCGTGAAACTTGACAAAATGAAGTAGTTCTAAGTTCTATCTCTATGGTTTGTTTCCTCTTGAAGTACCCCATGCAGAGACTGGCGAAGAACACTTTCTTTTGAAAGGGGTTGCCAAGCTTCCAAAAACTTCTCGTTTGCTGAAATCTCAGCAAACATTTTTTCACCAAATCTTGATGATACTTGGTGGTAATGATCAGTTCACTAAGCCCACTTGGCTGCCCAACTTTCACTCTTCTAGGTTCAAGCGTTCGTTTCCAGTAACACTTTGAATTTTTAGGTTTCACTCTGTTTTCTGTTATATACATAGATGTGTTTGAAACTCTAAATCAAACACGGTTTGTGCTAGCTCCTTGAAACTTGACAAAATGAAGTAGTTCTAAGTTCTATCTCTATGGTTTGTTTCCTCTTGAAGTACCCCATGCAGAGAATGGCGAAGAACACTTTCGTTTGAAAGGGGTTGCCAAGCTTCCAAAAAACTACTAGTTTGCTGAAATCTCAGCAAACACTTTTTCACCAAAACTTGATGATACTTGGTGGTAATGATCAGTTCACTAAGCCCACTTGGCTGCCCAATTTTTACTCTTCTAGGTTCAAGCGTTCGTTTCCAGTAACACTTTAATTTTTAGGTTTCACTCTGTTTTCTGCTGTATAGATAGATGTCTTTGAAACTCTAAATCAAACACGGTTTGTGCTAGCTCCTTGAAACTTGACAAAATGAAGTAGTTGTTAGTTCTATCTCTATGGTTTTTTTCCTCTTGAAGTACCCCATGCAGAGACTGGCGAAAAACACTTTCGTTTGAAAGGGGTTGCCAAGCTTCCAAAAAACTACTAGTTTGCTGAAATCTCAGCAAACATTTTTTCACCAAATCTTGATGATACTTGGTGGTAATGATCAGTTCACTAATCCCACTTGGCTGCCCAATTTTTATTCTTCTAGGTTGAAGCATTCGTTTCCAGTAATAGTTTGAATTTTTAGGTTTCACTCTGTTTTCTCCTACATAGATAGCTGTGTTTGGAATTCTAAATCAAACACGGTTTGTGCTAGCTCCTTGAAACTTGACCAAATGAAGTAGTTCTAAGTTCTATCTCTATGGTTTGTTTCCTCTTGAAGTACCCCATGCAGAGACTGGCGAAAAACACTTTATTTGAAAGGGGTTGCCAAGCTTCCAAAAAACTACTCGTTTGCTGAAATCTCAGCAAACATTTTTTCACCAAATCTTGATGATACTTGGTGGTAATAATCAGTTCACTAAGCCCACTTGGCTGCCCAATTTTCACTCTTCTAGGTTCAAGCGTTCGTTTCCAGTAACACTTTGAATTTTTAGGTTTCACTCTGTTTTTCTGCTATATAGATAGATGTCTTTGAAACTCTAAATCAAACACGGTTTGTGCTAGCTCCTTGAAACTTGACAAAATGAAGTAGTTGTTAGTTCTATCTCTATGGTTTTTTTCCTCTTGAAGTACCCCATGCAGAGACTGGCGAAAAACACTTTCGTTTGAAAGGGGTTGCCAAGCTTCCAAAAAACTACTAGTTTGCTGAAATCTCAGCAAACATTTTTTCACCAAATCTTGATTATACTTGGTGGTAATGATCAGTTCACTAATCCACTTGGCTGCCCAACTTTCACTCTTCTAGGTTCAAGCATTCGTTTCCAGTAACAGTTTGAATTTTTAGGTTTCACTCTGTTTTCTGCTATATAGATAGATGTGTTTGAAACTCTAAATCAAACACGGTTTGTGCTAGCTCCTTGAAACTTGACAAAATGAAGTAGTTCTAAGTTCTATCTCTATGGTTTGTTTCCTCTTGAAGTACCCCATGCAGAGACTGGCGAAGAACACTTTCGTTTGAAAGGGGTTGCCAAGCTTCCAAAAAACTACTAGTTTGCTGAAATCTCAGCAAACATTTTTTCACCAAATCTTGATGATACTTGGTGGTAATGATCAGTTCACTAATCCCACTTGGCTGCCCAACTTTCACTCTTCTAGGTTCAAGCGTTCGTTTCCAGTAACAGTTTGAATTTTTAGGTTTCACTCTGTTTTCTGCTATATAGATAGATGTGTTTGAAACTCTAAATCAAACACGGTTTGTGCTAGCTCCTTGAAACTTGACCAAATGAAGTAGTTCTAAGTTCTATCTCTATGGTTTGTTTCCTCTTGAAGTACCCCATGCAGAGACTGGCGAAAAACACTTTCATTTGAAAGGGGTTGCCAAGCTTCCAAAAAACTACTAGTTTGCTGAAATCTCAGCAAACATTTATTCACCAAATCTTGATGATACTTGGTGGTAATGATCAGTTAACTAAGCCCACTTGGCTGCCCAATTTTCACTCTTCTAGGTTCAAGCGTTCGTTTCCAGTAACACTTTGAATTTTTAGGTTTCACTCTGTTTTCTGCTATATAGATAGATGTGTTTGAAACTCTAAATCAAACACGGTTTGTGCTAGCTCCTTGAAACTTGAGCAAATGAAGTAGTTCTAAGTTCTATCTCTATGGTTTGTTTCCTCTTGAAGTACCCCATGCAGAGACTGGCGAAAAACACTTTCATTTGAAAGGGTTTGCCAAGCTTCCAAAAAACTACTAGTTTCCTGAAATCTCAGCAAACATTTTTTCACCAAATCTTGATGATACTTGGTGGTAATGATCAGTTCACTAAGCCCACTTGGCTGCCCAACTTTCACTCTTCTAGGTTCAAGCGTTCGTTTCCAGTAACAGTTTGAATTTTTAGGTTTCACTCTGTTTTCTGCTATATATATAGATGTGTTTGAAACTCTAAATCAAACACGGTTTGTGCTAGCTCCGTGAAACTTGACAAAATGAAGTAGTTCTAAGTTCTATCTCTATGGTTTGTTTCCTCTTGAAGTACCCCATGCAGAGACTGGCTAAGAACACTTTCGTTTGAAAGGGGTTGCCAAGCTTCCAAAAAACTACTCGTTTGCTGAAATCTCAGCAAACATTTTTTCACCAAATCTTGATGATACTTGGTGGTAATGATCAGGTCACTAAGCCCACTTGGCTGCCCAATTCTCACTCTTCTAGGTTCAAGCGTTCGTTTCCAGTAACAGTTTGAAATTTTAGGTTTCACTCTGTTTTCTGCTATATAGATAGATGTCTTTGAAACTCTAAATCAAACACGGTTTTTGCTAGCTCCTTGAAACTTGACAAAATGAAGTAGTTGTTAGTTCTATCTCTATGGTTTTTTTCTTCTTGAAGTACCCCATGCAGAGAGTGGCCAAGAACACTTTCGTTTGAAAGGGGTTGCCAAGCTTCCAAAAAACTACTAGTTTGCTGAAATCTCAGCAAACATTTTTTCACCAAATCTTGATGATACTTGGTGGTAATGATCAGTTCACTAATCCCACTTGGCTGCCCAAATTTTATTCTTCTAGGTTGAAGCTTTCGTTTCCAGTGACTGTTTGAATTTTTAGGTTTCACTCTGTTTTCTGCTATATAGATAGATGTGTTTGAAACTCTAAATCAAACACGGTTTGTGCTAGCTCCTTGAAACTTGACCAAATGAAGTAGTTCTAAGTTCTATCTCTATGGTTTGTTTCCTCTTGAAGTACCCCATGCAGAGACTGGCGAAAAACACTTCCGTTTGAAAGGGGTTGCCAAGCTTCCAAAAAACTACTAGTTTGCTGAAATCTCAGCAAACATTTTTTCACCAAATCTTGATGATACTTGGTGGTAATGATCAGTTCACTAATCCCACTTGGCTGCCCAAATTTTATTCTTCTAGGTTGAAGCTTTCATTTCCAGTAACAGTTTGAATTTTTAGGTTTCACTCTGTTTTCTCCTACATAGATAGCTGTGTTTGGAATTCTAAATCAAACACGGTTTGTTCTAGCTCCTTGAAACTTGACCAAATGAAGTAGTTCTAAGTTCTATCTCTATGGTTTTTTTCCTCTTGAAGTACCCCATGCAGAGACTGGCGAAAAACACTTTCGTTTGAAAGGGTTGCCAAGCTTCCAAAAAACTACTAGTTTGCTGAAATCTCAGCAAACATTTTTTCACCAAATCTTGATGATACTTGGTGGTAATGATCAGTTCACTAAGCCCACTTGGCTGCCCAATTTTTATTCTTCTACGTTGAAGCATTCATTTCCAGTAACAGTTTGAATTTTTAGGTTTCACTCTGTTTTCTCCTACATAGATAGCTGTGTTTGGAATTCTAATTCAAACACGGTTTGTGTTAGCTCCTTGAAACTTGACCAAATGAAGTAGTTCTAAGTTCTATCTCTATGGTTTGTTTCCTCTTGAAGTACCCCATGCAGAGACTGGCGAAAACACTTTCATTTGAAAGGGGTTGCCAAGCTTCCAAAAAACTACTAGTTTGCTGAAATCTCAGCAAATATTTTTTCACCAAATCTTGATGATACTTGGTGGTAATGATCAGTTCACTAAGCCCACTTGGCTGCCCAACTTTCACTCTTCTAGGTTCAAGCGTTCATTTCCAGTAACAGTTTGAATTTTTAGGTTTCACTCTGTTTTCTGCTATATAGATAGATGTCTCGAAACTCTAAATCAAACACGGTTTGTGCTAGCTCCGTGAAACTTGACAAAATGAAGTAGTTCTAAGTTCTATCTCTATGGTTTGTTTCCTCTTGAAGTACCCCATGCAGAGACTGGCGAAGAACACTTTCGTTTGAAAGGGGTTGCCAAGCTTCCAAAAAACTACTCTTTTGCTGAAATCTCAGCAAACATTTTTTCACCAAATCTTGATGATACTTGGTGGTAATGATCAGTTCACTAATCCCACTTGGCTGCCCAACTTTCACTCTTCTAGGTTCAAGAGTTCGTTTCCAGTAACAGTTTGAATTTTCAGGTTTCCCTCTGTTTTCTGCTATATATAGATGTCTTTGAAACTCTAAATCAAACAGGGTTTGTGCTAGCTCCGTGAAACTTGACAAAATGAAGTAGTTCTAAGTTCTATCTCTATGGTTTGTTTCCTCTTGAAGTACCCCATGCAGAGACTGGCGAAGAACACTTTCGTTTGAAAATGGTTGCCAAGCTTCCAAAAAAACTTCTCGTTTGCTGAAATCTCAGCAAATATTTTTTCACCAAATCTTGATGATACTTGGTGGTAATGATCAGTTCACTAAGCCCACTTGGCTGCCCAATTTTCACTCTTCTAGGTTCAAGCGTTCGTTTCCAGTAACACTTTGAATTTTTAGGTTTCACTCTGTTTTCTGTTATATAGATAGATGTGTTTGAAACTCTAAATCAAACACGGTTTGTGCTAGCTCCTTGAAACTTGACCAAATGAAGTAGTTCTAAGTTCTATCTCTATGGTTTGTTTCCTCTTGAAGTACCCCATGCAGAGACTGGCGAAAAACACTTTCGTTTTAAAGGGGTTGCCAAGCTTCCAAAAAACTACTAGTTTGCTGAAATCTCAGCAAACATTTTTTCACCAAAACTTGATGATACTTGGTGGTAATGATCAGTTCACTAAACCCACTTGGCTGCCCAATTTTTACTCTTCTAGGTTCAAGCGTTCGTTTCCAGTAACACTTTGAAATTTTAGGTTTCACTCTGTTTTCTGCTATATAGATAGATATCTTTGAAACTCTAAATCAAACACGGTTTGTGCTAGCTCCTTGAAAATTGACAAAATGAAGTAGTTGTCAGTTCTATCTCTATGGTTTGTTTCCTCTTGAAGTACCCCATGCAGAGACTGGCGAAAAACACTTTCATTTGAAAGGGGTTTCCAAGCTTCCAAAAAACTACTAGTTTGCTGAAATCTCAGCAAACATTTTTTCACCAAATCTTGATGATACTTGGTGGTAATGATCAGTTCACTAAGCCCACTTGGCTGCCCAACTTTCACTCTTCTAGGTTCAAGGGTTCGTTTCCAGTAACAGTTTGAATTTTTAGGTTTCACTCTGTTTTCTGCTATATAGATAGATGTCTCGAAACTCTAAATCAAACACGGTTTGTGCTAGCTCCGTGAAACTTGACAAAATGAAGTAGTTCTAAGTTCTATCTCTATGGTTTGTTTCCTCTTGAAGTACCCCATGCAGAGACTGGCGAAGAACACTTTCATTTGAAAGGGGTTGCCAAGCTTCCAAAAAACTTCTCGTTTGCTCAAATCTCAGCAAACATTTTTTCACCAAATCTTGATGATACTTGGTGGTAATGATCAGTTCACTAAGCCCAATTGGCTGCCCAATTTTCACTCTTCTAGGTTCAAGAGTTCGTTTCCAGTAACACTTTGAAATTTTAGGTTTCACTCTGTTTTCTGCTACATAGATAGATGTGCTTGAAACTCTGAATCAAACACGGTTTGTGCTAGCTCCGTGAAACTTGACAAAATGAAGTAGTTCTAAGTTCTATCTCTATGGTTTGTTTCCTCTTGAAGTACCCCATGCAGAGAATGGCGAAGAACACTTTCGTTTGAAAGGGGTTGGCAAGCTTCCAAAAAACTACTAGTTTGCTGAAATCTCAGCAAACATTTTTTCACCAAAACTTGATGATATTTGGTGGTAATGATCAGTTCACTAAGCCCACTTGGCTGCCCAATTTTCACTCTTCTAGGTTCAAGCGTTCGTTTCCAGTAACACTTTGAATTTTTAGGTTTCACTCTGTTTTCTGTTATATACATAGATGTGTTTGAAACTCTAAATCAAACACGGTTTGTGCTAGCTCCGTGAAACTTGACAAAATGATTTAGTTCTTAGTTCTATCTCTATGGTTTGTTTCCTCTTGAAGTACCCCATGCAGAGACTGGCGAAAAACACTTTCGTTTGAAAGGGGTTGCCAAGCTTCCAAAAAACTACTAGTTTGCTGAAATCTCAGCAAACACTTTTTCACCAAATCTTGATGATACTTGGTGGTAATGGTCAGTTCACTAAGCCCATTTGGCTGCCCAATTTTCACTCTTCTAGGTTCAAGCGTTCGTTTCCAGTAACACTTTGAATTTTTAGGTTTCACTCTGTTTTCTGCTATATAGATAGATGTGTTTGAAAGTCTAAATCAAACACGGTTTGTGCTAGCTCCTTGAAACTTGACCAAATGAAGTAGTTCTAAGTTCTATCTCTATGGTTTGTTTCCTCTTGAAGTACCCCATGCAGAGGCTGGCGAAAAACACTTTCGTTTTAAAGGGGTTGCCAAGCTTCCAAAAAACTACTAGTTTGCTGAAATCTCAGCAAACACTTTTTACCAAAACTTGATGATACTTGGTGGTAATGATCAGTTCACTAAGCCCACTTGGCTGCCCAATTTTTACTCTTCTAGGTTCAAGCGTTCGTTTCCAGTAACACTTTAAATTTTAGGTTTCACTCTGTTTTCTGCTGTATAGATAGATGTCTTTGAAACTGTAAATCAAACACGGTTTGTGCTAGCTCCTTGAAACTTGACAAAATGAAGTAGTTGTAAGTTCTATCACTATGGTTTGTTTCGTCTTGAAGTACCCCATGCAGAGACTGGCGAAAAACACTTTCGTTTGAAAGGGGTTGCCAAGCTTCCAAAAAACTACTAGTTTGCTGAAATCTCAGCAAACATTTTTTCACCAAATCTTGATGATACTTGGTGGTAATGATCAGTTCACTAATCCCACTTGGCTGCCCAATTTTTATTCTTCTAGGTTGAAGCATTCGTTTCCAGTAACAGTTTGAATTTTTAGGTTTCACTCTGTTTTCTCCTACATAGATAGCTGTGTTTGGAATTCTAAATCAAACACGGTTTGTGCTAGCTCCTTGAAACTTGACCAAATGAAGTATTTCTAAGTTCTATCTCTATGGTTTGTTTCCTCTTGAAGTACCCCATGCAGAGACTGGCGAAAAACACTTTATTTGAAAGGGGTTGCCAAGCTTCCAAAAAACTACTAGTTTGCTGAAAACTCAGCAAACATTTTTTCAGCAAATCTTGATGATACTGGTGGTAATGATCAGTTCACTAAGCCCACTTGGCTGCCCAATTTTCACTCTTCTAGGTTCAAGCGTTCGTTTCCAGTAACACTTTGAATTTTTAGGTTTCACTCTGTTTTCTGCTATATAGATAGATGTCTTTGAAACTCTAAATCAAACACGGTTTGTGCTAGCTCCTTGAAACTTGAGCAAATGAAGTAGTTCTAAGTTCTATCTCTATCGATTGTTTCCTCTTGAAGTACCCCATGCAGAGACTGGCGAAAAAC
Source organism: Callospermophilus lateralis (assembly GCF_048772815.1). Classification (NCBI taxonomy): domain Eukaryota; kingdom Metazoa; phylum Chordata; class Mammalia; order Rodentia; family Sciuridae; genus Callospermophilus; species Callospermophilus lateralis. Next base: position 12,908 of record NW_027515647.1, read on the forward strand.
ACTTTCGTTTTAAAGGGGTTGCCAAGCTTCCAAAAAACTACTAGTTTGCTGAAATCTCAGCAAACATTTTTTCACCAAATCTTGATGATACTTGGTGGTAATGATCAGTTCACTAAGCCCACTTGGCTGCCCCACTTTCACTCTTCTAGGTTCAAGCATTCGTTTCCAGGAACAGTTTGAATTTTTAGGTTTCACTCTGTTTTCTGTTATATAGATAGATGTGTTTGAAACTCTAAATCAAACACGGTTTGTGCTAGCTCCGTGAAACTTGACAAAATGAAGTAGTTCTAAGTTCTATCTCTATGGTTTGTTTCCTCTTGAAGTACCCCATGCAGAGACTGGCGAAGAACACTTTCGTTTGAAAGGGGTTGCCAAGCTTCCAAAAAAAATTCTCGTTTGCTGAAATCTCAGCAAACATTTTTTCACCAAATCTTGATGATACTTGGTGGTAATGATCAGTTCACTAAGCCCACTTGGCTGCCCAATTTTCACTCTTCTAGGTTCAAGCGTTCGTTTCCAGTAACACTTTGAATTTTTAGGTTTCACTCTGTTTTCTGTTATATAGATAGATGTGTTTGAAACTCTAAATCAAACACGGTTTGTGCTAGCTCCTTGAAACTTGACCAAATGAAGTAGTTCTAAGTTCTATCTCTATGGTTTGTTTCCTCTTGAAGTACCCCATGCAGAGACTGGCGAAAAACACTTCCGTTTGTAAGGGGTTGCCAAGCTTCCAAAAAACTACAAGTTTGCTGAAATCTCAGCAAACATTTTTTCAACAAATCTTGATGATACTTGCTGGTAATGATCAGTTCACTAAGCCCACTTGGCTGCCCAACTTTCACTCTTCTAGGTTCAAGCGTTCGTTTCCAGTAACAGTTTGAATTTTTAGGTTTCACTCTGTTTTCTGCTATATAGATAGATGTCTTTGAAACTCTAAATCAAACACGGTTTGTGCTAGCTCCTTGAAACTTGACAAAATGAAGTAGTTGTAAGTTCTATCTCTATGGTTTGTTTCCTCTTGAAGTACCGCATGCAGAGACTGGCGAAAAACACTTTCGTTTGAAAGGGGTTGCCAAGCTTCCAAAAAACTACTAGTTTGCTGAAATCTCAGCAAACATTTTTTCACCAAATCTTGATGATACTTGGTGGTAATGATCAGTTCACTAAGCCCACTTGGCTGCCCAATTTTTATTCTTCTAGGTTGAAGCATTCGTTTCCAGTAACAGTTTGAATTTTTAGGTTTCACTCTGTTTTCTCCTACATAGATAGCTGTGTTTGGAATTCTAAATCAAACACGGTTTGTGCTAGCTCCTTGAAACTTGACCAAATGAAGTAGTTCTAAGTTCTATCTCTATGGTTTGTTTCCTCTTGAAGTACCCCATGCAGAGACTGGCGAAAAACACTTTCATTTGAAAGGGGTTGCCAAGCTTCCAAAAAACTACTAGTTTGCTGAAATCTCAGCAAACATTTTTTCACCAAATCTTGATGATACTTGGTGGTAATGATCAGTTCACTAAGCCCACTTGGCTGCCCAACTTTCACTCTTCTAGGTTCAAGGGTTCGTTTCCAGTAACAGTTTGAATTTTTAGGTTTCACTCTGTTTTTTGCTATATAGATAGATGTCTCGAAACTCTAAATCAAACACGGTTTGTGCTAGCTCCGTGAAACTTGACAAAATGAAGTAGTTCTAAGTTCTATCTCTATGGTTTGTTTCCTCTTGAAGTACCCCATGCAGAGACTGGCGAAGAACACTTTCGTTTGAAAGGGGTTGCCAAGCTTCCAAAAAACTACTAGTTTGCTGAAATCTCAGCAAACATTTTTTCACCAAAACTTGATGATATTTGGTGGTAATGATCAGTTCACTAAGCCCACTTGGCTGCCCAATTTTCACTCTTCTAGGTTCAAGCGTTCGTTTCCAGTAACACTTTGAATTGTTAGGTTTCACTCTGTTTTCTGTTATATAGATAGATGTGTTTGAAACTCTAAATCAAACACGGTTTGTGCTAGCTCCGTGAAACTTGACAAAATGAAGTAGTTCTAAGTTCTATCTCTATGGTTTGTTTCCTCTTGAAGTACCCCATGCAGAGACTGGCGAAAAACACTTTCGTTTGAAAGGGGTTGCCAAGGTTCCAAAAAACTACTAGTTTGCTGAAATCTCATCAAACATTTTTTCACCAAATCTTGATGATACTTGGTGGTAATGGTCAGTTCACTAAGCCCACTTGGCTGCCCAATTTTTACTCTTCTAGGTTCAAGCGTTCGTTTCCAGTAACACTTTGAATTTTTAGGTTTCACTCTGTTTTCTGCTATATAGATAGATGTGTTTGAAACTCTAAATCAAACACGGTTTGTGCTAGCTCCTTGAAACTTGACCAAATTAAGTAGTTCTAAGTTCTATCTCTATGGTTTGTTTCCTCTTGAAGTACCCGATGCAGAGGCTGGCGAAAAACACTTTCGTTTGAAAGGGGTTGCCAAGCTTCCAAAAAACTACTAGTTTGCTGAAATCTCAGCAAACATTTTTTCACCAAAACTTGATGATACTTGGTGGTAATGATCAGTTCACTAAGCCCACTTGGCTGCCCAATTTTTACTCTTCTAGGTTCAAGCGTTCGTTTCCAGTAACACTTTGAAATTTTAGGTTTCACTCTGTTTTCTGCTATAGAGATAGATGTCTTTGAAAGTCTAAATCAAACACGGTTTGTGCTAGCTCCTTGAAACTTGACAAAATGAAGTAGTTGTAAGTTCTATCTCTATGGTTTGTTTCGTCTTGAAGTACCCCATGCAGAGACTGGCGAAAAACACTTTCGTTTGAAAGGGGTTGCCAAGCTTCCAAAAAACTACTAGTTTGCTGAAATCTCAGCAAACATTTTTTCACCAAATCTTGATGATACTTGGTGGTAATGATCAGTTCACTAATCCCACTTGGCTGCCCAACTTTCACTCTTCTAGGTTCAAGCGTTCGTTTCCAGTAACAGTTTGAATTTTTAGGTTTCACTCTGTTTTCTGCTATATAGATAGATGTCTTTGAAACTCTAAATCAAACACGGTTTGTGCTAGCTCCGTGAAACTTGACAAAATGAAGTAGTTCTAAGTTGTATCTCTATGGTTTGTTTCCATTGAAGTACCCCATGCAGAGACTGGCGAAAAACACTTTCGTTTTAAAGGGGTTGCCAAGCTTCCAAAAAACTACTAGTTTGCTGAAATCTCAGCAAACATTTTTTCACCAAATCTTGATGATACTTGGTGGTAATGATCAGTTCACTAAGCCCACTTGGCTGCCCAATTTTCACTCTTCTAGGTTCAAGCGTTCGTTTCCAGTAACACTTTGAATTTTTAGGTTTCACTCTGTTTTCTGCTATATAGATAGATGTGTTTGAAACTCTAAATCAAACACGGTTTGTGCTAGCTCCGTGAAACTTGACAAAATGAAGTAGTTCCAAGTTCTATCTCTATGGTTTGTTTCCTCTTGAAGTACCCCATGCAGAGACTGGCGATGAACACTTTCGTTTGAAAGGGGTTGCCAAGCTTCCAAAAAACTGCTAGTTTGCTGAAATCTCAGCAAATATTTTTTCACCAAATCTTGATGATACTTGGTGGTAATGATCAGTTCACTAAGCCCACTTGGCTGCCCAACTTTCACTCTTCTACGTTCAAGCGTTCGTTTCCAGTAACAGTTTGAATTTTTAGGTTTCACTCTGTTTTCTGTTATATAGATAGATGTGTTTGAAACTCTAAATCAAACACGGTTTGTGCTAGCTCCTTGAAACTTGACAAAATGAAGTAGTTCTAAGTTCTATCTCTATGGTTTGTTTCCTCTTGAAGTACCCCATGCAGAGACTGGCGAAAAACACTTTCGTTTGAAAGGGGTTGCCAAGCTTCCAAAAAACTACTAGTTTGCTGAAATCTCAGCAAACACTTTTTCACCAAATCTTGATGATACTTGGTGGTAATGATCAGTTCACTAATCCCACTTGGCTGCCCAACTTTCACTCTTCCAGGTTCAAGCGTTCGTTTCCAGTAACAGTTTGAATTTTTAGGTTTCACTCTGTTTTCTGCTATATAGATAGATGTGTTTGAAACTCTAAATCAAACACGGTTTGTGCTAGCTCCGTGAAACTTGACAAAAGGAAGTAGTTCTAAGTTCTATCTCTATGGTTTGTTTCCTCTTGAAGTACCCCATGCAGAGACTGGCGAAGAACACTTTCGTTTGAAAGGGGTTGCCAAGCTTCCAAAAAACTACTCGTTTGCTGAAATCTCAGCAAACATTTTTTCACCAAATCTTGATGATACTTGGTGGTAATGATCAGTTCACTAAGCCCACTTCTCTGCCCAATTTTCACTCTTCTAGGTTCAAGCGTTCGTTTCCAGTAACACTTTGAAATTTTAGGTTTCACTCTGTTTTCTGTTATATAGATAGATGTGTTTGAAACTCTAAATCAAACACGGTTTGTGCTAGTTCCGTGAAACTTGACAAAATGAAGTAGTTCTAAGTTCTATCTCTATGGTTTGTTTCCTCTTGAAGTACCCCATGCAGAGACTGGCGAAGAACACTTTCGTTTGAAAGGGGTTGCCAAGCTTCCAAAAAACTACTCGTTTGCTGAAATCTCAGCAAACATTTTTTCACCAAATCTTGATGATACTTGGTGGTAATGATCAGTTCACTAAGCCCACTTGGCTGCCCAATTTTCACTCTTCTAGGTTCAAGCGTTCGTTTCCAGTGACAGTTTGAAATTTTAGGTTTCACTCTGTTTTCTGCTATATAGATAGATGTGTTTGAAACTCTAAATCAAACACGGTTTGTGCTAGCTCCGTGAAACTTGACAAAATGAAGTAGTTCTAAGTTCTATCTCTATGGTTTGTTTCCTCTTGAAGTACCCCATGCAGAGACTGGCGAAAAACACTTTCATTTGAAAGGGGTTGCCAAGCTTCCAAAAAACTACTAGTTTGCTGAAATCTCAGCAAACATTTTTTCACCAAATCTTGATGATACTTGGTGGTAATGATCAGTTCACTAAGCCCACTTGGCTGCCCAATTTTCACTCTTCTAGGTTCAAGCGTTCGTTTCCAGTAACACTTTGAATTTTTAGGTTTCACTCTGTTTTCTGTTATATAGATAGATGTGTTTGAAACTCTAAATCAAACACGGTTTGTGCTAGCTCCTTGAAACTTGACAAAATGAAGTAGTTCTAAGTTCTATCTCTATGGTTTGTTTCCTCTTGAAGTACCCCATGCAGAGACTGGCGAAAAACACTTTCGTTTGAAAGGGGTTGCCAAGCTTCCAAAAAACTACTAGTTTGCTGAAATCTCAGCAAACATTTTTTCACCAAATCTTGATGATACTTGGTGGTAATGATCAGTTCACTAATCCCACTTGGCTGCCCAACTTTCACTCTTCCAGGTTCAAGCGTTCGTTTCCAGTAACAGTTTGAATTTTTAGGTTTCACTCTGTTTTCTGCTATATAGATAGATGTGTTTGAAACTCTAAATCAAACACGGTTTGTGCTAGCTCCGTAAACTTGACAAAAGGAAGTAGTTCTAAGTTCTATCTCTATGGTTTGTTTCCTCTTGAAGTACCCCATGCAGAGACTGGCGAAGAACACTTTCGTTTGAAAGGGGTTGCCAAGCTTCCAAAAAACTACTCGTTTGCTGAAATCTCAGCAAACATTTTTTCACCAAATCTTGATGATACTTGGTGGTAATGATCAGTTCACTAAGCCCACTTCTCTGCCCAATTTTCACTCTTCTAGGTTCAAGCGTTCGTTTCCAGTAACACTTTGAAATTTTAGGTTTCACTCTGTTTTCTGTTATATAGATAGATGTGTTTGAAACTCTAAATCAAACACGGTTTGTGCTAGTTCCGTGAAACTTGACAAAATGAAGTAGTTCTAAGTTCTATTTCTATGGTTTGTTTCCTCTTGAAGTACCCCATGCAGAGACTGGCGAAGAACACTTTCGTTTGAAAGGGGTTGCCAAGCTTCCAAAAAACTACTCGTTTGCTGAAATCTCAGCAAACATTTTTTCACCAAATCTTGATGATACTTGGTGGTAATGATCAGTTCACTAAGCCCACTTGGCTGCCCAATTTTCACTCTTCTAGGTTCAAGCGTTCGTTTCCAGTGACAGTTTGAAATTTTAGGTTTCACTCTGTTTTCTGCTATATAGATAGATGTGTTTGAAACTCTAAATCAAACACGGTTTGTGCTAGCTCCGTGAAACTTGACAAAATGAAGTAGTTCTAAGTTCTATCTCTATGGTTTGTTTCCTCTTGAAGTACCCCATGCAGAGACTGGCGAAAAACACTTTCATTTGAAAGGGGTTGCCAAGCTTCCAAAAAACTACTAGTTTGCTGAAATCTCAGCAAACATTTTTTCACCAAATCTTGATGATACTTGGTGGTAATGATCAGTTCACTAAGCCCACTTGGCTGCCCAATTTTCACTCTTCTAGGTTCAAGCGTTCGTTTCCAGTAACACTTTGAATTTTTAGGTTTCACTCTGTTTTCTGTTATATAGATAGATGTGTTTGAAACTCTAAATAAAACACGGTTTGTACTAGCTCCTTGAAACTTGACAAAATGAAGTAGTTCTAAGTTCTATCTCTATGGTTTGTTTCCTCTTGAAGTACCCCATGCAGAGACTGGCGAAAAACACTTTCGTTTGAAAGGGGTTGCCAAGCTTCCAAAAAACTACTAGTTTGCTGAAATCTCAGCAAACATTTTTTCACCAAATCTTGATGATACTTGGTGGTAATGATCAGTTCACTAATCCCACTTGGCTGCCCAACTTTCACTCTTCTAGGTTCAAGCGTTCGTTTCCAGTAACAGTTTGAATTTTTAGGTTTCACTCTGTTTTCTGTTATATACATAGATGTGTTTGAAACTCTAAATCAAACACGGTTTGTGCTAGCTCCTTGAAACTTGACAAAATGAAGTAGTTCTAAGTTCTATCTCTATGGTTTGTTTCCTCTTGAAGTACCCCATGCAGAGACTGGCGAAAAACACTTTCGTTTGAAAGGGGTTGCCAAGCTTCCAAAAAACTACTAGTTTGCTGAAATCTCAGCAAACATTTTTTCACCAAATCTTGATGATACTTGGGGTAATGATCAGTTCACTAATCCCACTTGGCTGCCCAACTTTCACTCTTCTAGGTTCAAGCGTTCGTTTCCAGTAACAGATTGAATTTTTAGGTTTCACTCTGTTTTCTGCTATATAGATAGATGTGTTTGAAACTCTAAATCAAACACGGGTTGTGCTAGCTCCGTGAAACTTGACAAAATGAAGTTGTTCTAAGTTCTATCTCTATGGTTTGTTTCCTCTGGAAGTACCCCATGCAGAGACTGGCGAAAAACACTTTCGTTTGAAAGGGTTTGCCAAGCTTCCAAAAAACTACTCGTTTGCTGAAATCTCAGCAAACATTTTTTCACCAAATCTTGATGATACTTGGTGGTAATGATCAGTTCACTAAGCCCACTTGGCTGCCCAATTTTCACTCTTCTATGTTCAAGCGTTCGTTTCCAGTAACACTTTGAAATATTAGGTTTCACTCTGTTTTCTGCTATATAGATAGATGTGTTTGAAACTCTAAATCAAACACGGTTTGTGCTAGCTCCTTGAAACTTGAGCAAATGAAGTAGTTCTAAGTTCTATCTCTATGGTTTGTTTCCTCTTGAAGTACCCCATGCAGAGACTGGCGAAAAACACTTTCGTTTTAAAGGGGTTGCCAAGCTTCCAAAAAACTACTAGTTTGCTGAAATCTCAGCAAACATTTTTTCACCAAAACTTGATGATACTTGGTGGTAATGATCAGTTCACTAAGCCCACTTGGCTGCCCAATTTTTACTCTTCTAAGTTCAAGCGTTCGTTTCCAGTAACACTTTGAAATTTTAGGTTTCACTCTGTTTTCTGCTATATAGATAGATATCTTTGAAACTCTAAATCAAACACGGTTCGTGCTAGCTCCTTGAAAATTGACAAAATGAAGTAGTTGTAAGTTCCATCTCTATGGTTTGTTTCCTCTTGAAGTACCCCATGCAGAGACTGGCGAAAAACACTTTCATTTGAAAGGGGTTGCCAAGCTTCCAAAAAACTGCTAGTTTGCTGAAATCTCAGCAAACATTTTTTCACCAAATCTTGATGATACTTGGTGGTAATGATCAGTTCACTAAGCCCACTTGGCTGCCCAACTTTCACTCTTCTAGGTTCAAGCGTTCGTTTCCAGTAACAGTTTGAATTTTTAGGTTTCACGCTGATTTCTGCTATATAGATAGATGTCTCGAAACTCTAAATCAAATACGGTTTGTGCTAGCTCCGTGAAACTTGACAAAATGAAGTAGTTCTAAGTTCTATCTCTATGGTTTGTTTCCTCTTGAAGTACCCCATGCAGAGACTGGCGAAAAACACTTTCGTTTGAAAGGGGTTGCCAAGCTTCCAAAAAACTACTAGTTTGCTGAAATCTCAGCAAACATTTTTTCACCAAATCTTGATGATACTTGGTGGTAATGATCAGTTCACTAATCCCACTTGGCTGCCCAACTTTCACTCTTCTAGGTTCAAGCGTTCGTTTCCAGTAACAGTTTGAATTTTTAGGTTTCACTCTGTTTTCTGCTATATAGATAGATGTCTCGAAACTCTAAATCAAACACGGTTTGTGCTAGCTCCGTGAAACTTGAAAAAATGAAGTAGTTCTAAGTTCTATCTCTATGGTTTGTTTCCTCTTGAAGTACCCCATGCAGAGACTGGCGAAGAACACTTTCGTTTGAAAGGGGTTGCCAAGCTTCCAAAAAACTTCTCGTTTGCTGAAATCTCAGCAAACATTTTTTCACCAAATCTTGATGATACTTGGTGGTAATGATCAGTTCACTAAGCCCACTTGGCTGCCCAATTTTCACTCTTCTAGGTCCAAGCGTTCGTTTCCAGTAACACTTTGAATTTTTAGGTTTCACTCTGTTTTCTGCTATATAGATAGGTGTGTTTGAAACTCTAAATCAAACACGGGTTGTGCTAGCTCCGTGAAACTTGACAAAATGAAGTTGTTCTAAGTTCTATCTCTATGGTTTGTTTCCTCTTGAAGTACCCCATGCAGAGACTGGCGAAAAACACTTTCGTTTGAAAGGGGTTGCCAAGCTTCCAAAAAACTACTCGTTTGCTGAAATCTCAGCAAACATTTTTTCACCAAATCTTGATGATACTTGGTGGTAATGATCAGTTCACTAAGCCCACTTGGCTGCCCAATTTTCACTCTTCTAGGTTCAAGCGATCGTTTCCAGTAACACTTTGAAATTTTAGGTTTCACTCTGTTTTCTGCTATATAGATAGATGTGTTTGAAACTCTAAATCAAACACGGTTTGTGCTAGCTCCGTGAAACTTGACAAAATGAAGTAGTTCTAAGTTCTATCTCTATGGTTTGTTTCCTCTTGAAGTACCCCATGCAGAGACTGGTGAAGAACACTTTCGTTTGAAAGGGGTTGCCAAGCTTCCAAAAAACTTCTCGTTTGCTGAAATCTCAGCAAACATTTTTTCACCAAATCTTGATGATACTTGGTGGTAATGATCAGTTCACTAAGCCCACTTGGCTGCCCAATTTTCACTCTTCTAGGTTCAAGCGTTCGTTTCCAGTAACACTTTGAATTTTTAGGTTTCACTCTGTTTTCTGCTATATAGATAGATGTGTTTGAAACTCTAAATCAAACACGGTTTGTGCTAGCTCCGTGAAACTTGACAAAATGAAGTAGTTCTAAGTTCTATCTCTATGGTTTGTTTCCTCTTGAAGTACCCCATGCAGAGACTGGCGAAAAACACTTTCGTTTGAAAGGGGTTGCCAAGCTTCCAAAAAACTACTAGTTTGCTGAAATCTCAGCAAACATTTTTTCACCAAATCTTGATGATACTTGGTGGTAATGATCAGTTCACTAATCCCTCTTCGCTGCCCAACTTTCACTCTTCCAGGTTCAAGCGTTCGTTTCCAGTAACAGTTTGAATTTTTAGCTTTCACTCTGTTTTCTGCTATATAGATAGATGTGTTTGAAACTCTAAATCAAACACGGTTTGTGCTAGCTCCGTGAAACTTGACAAAATGAAGTAGTTCTAAGTTCTATCTCTATGGTTTGTTTCCTCTTGAAGTACCCCATGCAGAGACTGGCGAAGAACACTTTCGTTTGAAAGGGGTTGCCAAGCTTCCAAAAAACTTCTCGTTTGCTGAAATCTCAGCAAACATTTTTTCACCAAATCTTGATGATACTTGGTGGTAATGATCAGTTCACTAAGCCCACTTGGCTGCCCAATTTTCACTCTTCTAGGTTCAAGCGTTCTTTTCCAGTAACACTTTGAATTTTTAGGTTTCACTCTGTTTTCTGCTATATAGATAGATGTGTTTGAAACTCTAAATCAAACACGGTTTGTGCTAGCTCCGTGAAACTTGACAAAATGAAGTAGTTCTAAGTTCTATCTCTATGGTTTGTTTCCTCTTGAAGTACCCCATGCAGAGACTGGCGAAAAACACTTTCGTTTGAAAGGGGTTGCCAAGCATCCAAAAAACTACTAGTTTGCTGAAATCTCAGCAAACATTTTTCACCAAATCTTGATGATACTTGGTGGTAATGATCAGTTCACTAATCCCTCTTCGCTGCCCAACTTTCACTCTTCCAGGTTCAAGCGTTCGTTTCCAGTAACAGTTTGAATTTTTAGGTTTCACTCTGTTTTCTGCTATATAGATAGATGTGTTTGAAACTCTAAATCAAACACGGTTTGTGCTAGCTCCGTGAAACTTGACAAAATGAAGTAGTTCTAAGTTCTATCTCTATGGTTTGTTTCCTCTTGAAGTACCCCATGCAGAGACTGGCGAAGAACACTTTCGTTTGAAAGGGGTTGCCAAGCTTCCAAAAAACTTAACGTTTGCTGAAATCTCAGCAAACATTTTTTCACCAAATCTTGATGATACTTGGTGGTAATGATCAGTTCACTAAGCCCACTTGGCTGCCCAATTTTCACTCTTCTAGGTTCAAGCGTTCGTTTCCAGTAACACTTTGAATTTTTAGGTTTCACTCTGTTTTCTGCTATATAGATAGATGTGTTTGAAACTCTAAATCAAACGCGGTTTGTGCTAGCTCCGTGAAACTTGACAAAATGAAGTAGTTCTAAGTTCTATCTCTATGGTTTGTTTCCTTTGAAGTACCCCATGCAGAGACTGGCGAAAAACACTTTCGTTTGAAAGGGGTTGCCAAGCTTCCAAAAAACTACTAGTTTGCTGAAATCTCAGCAAACATTTTTTCACCAAATCTTGATGATACTTGGTGGTCATGATCAGTTCACTAATCCCACTTGGCTGCCCAACTTTCACTCTTCTAGGTTCAAGCGTTCGTTTCCAGTAACAGTTTGAATTTTTAGGTTTCACTCTGTTTTCTCCTACATAGATAGCTGTGTTTGGAATTCTAAAACAAACACGGTTTGTGCATGCTCCTTGAAACTTGACAAAATGAAGTAGTTCTAAGTTCTATCTCTATGGTTTGTTTCCTCTTGAAGTACCCCATGCAGAGACTGGCGAAGAACACTTTCGTTTGAAAGGGGTTGCCAAGCTTCCAAAAAACTTCTCGTTTGCTGAAATCTCAGCAAACATTTTTTCACCAAATCTTGATGATACTTGGTGGTAATGATCAGTTCACTAATCCCACTTGGCTGCCCAACTTTCATTCTTCTAGGTTCAAGCGTTCGTTTCCAGTAACAGTTTGAATTTTTAGGTTTCACTCTGTTTTCTGTTATATAGATAGTTGTGTTTGAAACTCTAAATCAAACACGGTTTGTGCTAGCTCCGTGAAACTTGACAAAATGAAGTAGTTCTAAGTTCTCTCTCTATGGTTTGTTTCCTCTTGAAGTACCCCATGCAGAGACTGGCGAAGAACACTTTCATTTGAAAGGGGTTGCCAAGCTTCCAAAAAACTTCTCGTTTGCTGAAATCTCAGCAAACATTTTTTCACCAAATCTTGATGTTACTTGGTGGTAATGATCAGTTCACTAAGCCCACTTGGCTGCCTAATTTTCACTCTTCTAGGTTCAAGCGTTCGTTTCCAGTAACACTTTGAATTTTTAGGTTTCACTCTGTTTTCTGTTATATAGATAGATGTGTTTGAAACTCTAAATCAAACACGGTTTGTGCTAGCTCCTTGAAACTTGACAAAATGAAGTAGTTCTAAGTTCTATCTCTATGGTTTGTTTCCTCTTGAAGTACCCCATGCAGAGACTGGCGAAAAACACTTTCGTTTGAAAGTAGTTGCCAAGCTTCCAAAAACTACTAGTTTGCTGAAATCTCAGCAAACATTTTTTCACCAAAACTTGATGATACTTGGTGGTAATGATCAGTTCACTAATCCCACTTTGCTGCCCAACTTTCACTCTTCTAGGTTCAAGTGTTCGTTTCCAGTAACAGTTTGAATTTTTATTTTTCACTCTGTTTTCTGTTATATACATAGATGTGTTTGAAACTCTAAATCAAACACGGTTTGTGCTAGCTCCTTGAAACTTGACAAAATGAAGTAGTTCTAAGTTCTATCTCTATGGTTTGTTTCCTCTTGAAGTACCCCATGCAGAGACTGGCGAAAAACACTTTCGTTTGAAAGGGGTTGCCAAGCTTCCAAAAAACTACTTGTTTGCTGAAATCTCAGCAAACATTTATTCACCAAATCTTGATGATACTTGGGGTAATGATCAGTTCACTAATCCCACTTGGCTGCCCAACTTTCACTCTTCTAGGTTCAAGCGTTCGTTTCCAGTAACAGATTGAATTTTTAGGGTTCACTCTGTTTTCTGCTATATAGATAGATGTGTTTGAAACTCTAAATCAAACACGGGTTGTGCTAGCTCCGTGAAACTTGACAAAATGAAGTTGTTCTAAGTTCTATCTCTATAGTTTGTTTCCTCTGGAAGTACCCCATGCAGAGACTGGCGAAAAACACTTTCGTTTGAAAGGGGTTGCCAAGCTTCCAAAAAACTACTCGTTTGCTGAAATCTCAGCAAACATTTTTTCACCAAATCTTGATGTTACTTGGTGGTAATGATCAGTTCACTAATCCCACTTGGCTGCCCAATTTTCACTCTTCTAGGTTCAAGCGTTCGTTTCCAGTAACACTTTGAATTTTTAGGTTTCACTCTGTTTTCTGCTATATAGATAGATGTGTTTGAAACTCTAAATCAAACACGGTTTCTGCTAGCTCCTTGAAACTTGAGCAAATGAAGTAGTTCTAAGTTCTATCTCTATGGTTTGTTTCCTCTTGAAGTACCCCATGCAGAGACTGGCGAAAAACACTTTCGTTTTAAAGGGGTTGCCAAGCTTCCAAAAAACTACTAGTTTGCTGAAATCTCAGCAAACATTTTTTCACCAAAACTTGATGATACTTGGTGGTAATGATCAGTTCACTAAACCCACTTGGCTGCCCAATTTTTACTCTTCTAGGTTCAAGCGTTCGTTTCCAGTAACACTTTGAAATTTTAGGTTTCACTCTGTTTTCTGCTATATAGATAGATATCTTTGAAACGCTAAATCAAACACGGTTTGTGCTAGCTCCTTGAAAATTGACAAAATGAAGTAGTTGTCAGTTCTATCTCTATGGTTTGTTTCCTCTTGAAGTACCCCATGCAGAGACTGGCGAAAAACACTTTCATTTGAAAGGGGTTGCCAAGCTTCCAAAAAAACTTCTCGTTTGCTGAAATCTCAGCAAACATTTTTTCACCAAATCTTGATGATACTTGGTGGTAATGATCAGTTCACTAAGCCCACTTGGCTGCCCAACTTTCACTCTTCTAGGTTCAAGCGTTCGTTTCCAGTAACTGTTTGAATTTTTAGGTTTCACTCTGTTTTCTCCTACATAGATAGCTGTGTTTGGAATTCTAAAACAAACACGGTTTGTGCATGCTCCTTGAAACTTGACAAAATGAAGTAGTTCTAAGTTCTATCTCTATGGTTTGTTTCCTCTTGAAGTACCCCATGCAGAGACTGGCGAAGAACACTTTCGTTTGAAAGGGGTTGCCAAGCTTCCAAAAACTTCTCGTTTGCTGAAATCTCAGCAAACATTTTTTCACCAAATCTTGATGATACTTGGTGGTAATGATCAGTTCACTAATCCCACTTGGCTGCCCAACTTTCATTCTTCTAGGTTCAAGCGTTCGTTTCCAGTAACAGTTTGAATTTTTAGGTTTCACTCTGTTTTCTGTTACATAGATAGTTGTGTTTGAAACTCTAAATCAAACACGGTTTGTGCTAGCTCCGTGAAACTTGACAAAATGAAGTAGTTCTAAGTTCTCTCTCTATGGTTTGTTTCCTCTTGAAGTACCCCATGCAGAGACTGGCGAAGAACACTTTCATTTGAAAGGGGTTGCCAAGCTTCCAAAAAACTTCTCGTTTGCTGAAATCTCAGCAAACATTTTTTCACCAAATCTTGATGATACTTGGTGGTAATGATCAGTTCACTAATCCCACTTGGCTGCCCAACTTTCACTCTTCTAGGTTCAAGCGTTCGTTTCCAGTAACAGTTTGAATTTTTAGGTTTCACTCTGTTTTCTGCTATATAGATAGATGTCTCGAAACTCTAAATCAAACACGGTTTGTGCTAGCTCCGTGAAACTTGACAAAATGAAGTAGTTCTAAGTTCTATCTCTATGGTTTGTTTCCTCTTGAAGTACCCCATGCAGAGACTGGCGAAAAACACTTTCGTTTGAAACGGGTTGCCAAGCTTCCAAAAAACTACTAGTTTGCTGAAATCTCAGCAAACATTTTTTCACCAAATCTTGATGATACTTGGTGGTAATGATCAGTTCACTAATCCCACTTGGCTGCCCAACTTTCACTCTTCTAGGTTCAAGCGTTCGTTTCCAGTAACAATTTGAATTTTTAGGTTTCACTCTGTTTTCTGTTATATAGATAGATGTGTTTGAAACTCTAAATCAAACACGGTTTGTGCTAGCTCCGTGAAACTTGACAAAATGAAGTAGTTCTAAGTTCTATCTCTATGGTTTGTTTCCTCTTGAAGTACCCCATGCAGAGACTGGCGAAAAACACTTTCGTTTGAAAGGGGTTGCCAAGCTTCCAAAAAACTACTCGTTTGCTGAAATCTCAGCAAACATTTTTTCACCAAATCTTGATGATACTTGGTGGTAATGATCAGTTCACTAAGCCCACTTGGCTGCCCAACTTTCACTCTTCTAGGTTCAAGCGTTCGTTTCCAGTAACAGTTTGAATTTTTAGGTTTCACTCTGTTTTCTGTCATTTAGATAGATGTGTTTGAAACTCTAAATCAAACACGGTTTGTGCTAGCTCCGTGAAACTTGACAAAATGAAGTAGTTCTAAGTTCTATCTCTATGGTTTGTTTCCTCTTGAAGTACCCCATGCAGAGACTGGCGAAGAACACTTTCATTTGAAAGGGGTTGCCAAGCTTCCAAAAAACTTCTCGTTTGCTGAAATCTCAGCAAACATTTTTTCACCAAATCTTGATGATACTTGGTGGTAATGATCAGTTCACTAAGCCCACTTGGCTGCCCAATTTTCACTCTTCTAGGTTCAAGCGTTCGTTTCCAGTAACACTTTGAATTTTTAGGTTTCACTCTATTTTCTGCTATATAGATAGATGTGTTTGAAACTCTAAATCAAACACGGTTTGTGCTAGCTCCTTGAAACTTGACAAAATGAAGTAGTTCTAAGTTCTATCTCTATGGTTTGTTTCCTCTTGAAGTACCCCAGGCAGAGACTGGTGAAAAACACTTTCGTTTGAAAGGGGTTGCCAAGCTTCCAAAAAACTACTAGTTTGCTGAAATCTCAGCAAACATTTTTTCACCAAATCTTGATGATACTTGGTGGTAATGATCAGTTCACTAATCTCACTTGGCTGCCCAACTTTCACACTTCTAGGTTCAAGCGTTCATTTCCAGTAACAGTTTGAATTTTTAGGTTTCACTCTGTTTTCTGTTATATAGATAGATGTGTTTGAAACTGTAAATCAAACACGGTTTGTGCTAGCTCCGTGAAACTTGACAAAATGAAGTAGTTCTAAGTTCTATCTCTATGGTTTGTTTCCTCTTGAAGTACCCCATGCAGAGACTGGCGAAGAACACTTTCGTTTGAAAGGGGTTGCCAACCTTCCAAAAAACTACTAGTTTGCTGAAATCTCAGTAAACATTTTTTCACCAAATCTTGATGATACTTGGTGGTAATGATCAGTTCAGTAAGCCCACTTGGCTGCCCAATTTTCACTCTTCTAGGTTCAAGCGTTCGTTTCCAGTAACACTTTGAATTTTTAGGTTTCACTCTGTTTTCTGCTATATAGATAGATGTGTTTGAAACTCTAAATCAAACACGGTTTGTGCTAGCTCCTTGTAACTTGAGCAAATGAAGTAGTTCTAAGTTCTATCTCTATGATTTGTTTCCTCTTGAAGTACCCCATGCAGAGACTGGCGAAAAACACTTTCGTTTTAAAGGGGTTGCCAAGCTTCCAAAAAACTACTAGTTTGCTGAAATCTCAGCAAACATTTTTTCACCAAATCTTGATGATACTTGTTGGTAATGATCAGTTCACTAATCCCACTTGGCTGCCCAATTTTTATTCTTCTAGGTTAAAGCATTCGTTTCCAGTAACAGTTTGAATTTTTAGGTTTCACTCTGTTTTCTGTTATATAGATAGATGTGTTTGAAACTCTAAATCAAACACGGTTTGTGCTAGCTCCGTGAAACTTGACAAAATGAAGTAGTTCTAAGTTCTATCTCTATGGTTTGTTTCCTCTTGAAGTACCCCATGCAGAGACTGGCGAAGAACACTTTCATTTTAAAGGGGTTGCCAAGCTTCCAAAAAACTTCTCGTTTGCTGAAATCTCAGCAAATATTTTTTCACCAAATCTTGATGATACTTGGTGGTAATGATCAGTTCACTAATTTCACTTGGCTGCCCAACTTTCACTCTTCTAGGTTCAAGCGTTCGTTTCCAGTAACACTTTGAATTTTTAGGTTTCACTCTGTTTTCTGTTATATAGATAGATGTGTTTGAAACTCTAAATCAAACACGGTTTGTGCTAGCTCCTTGAAACTTGACAAAATGAAGTAGTTCTAAGTTCTATCTCTATGGTTTGTTTCCTTTTGAAGTACCCCATGCAGAGACTGGCGAAAAACACTTTCGTTTGAAAGGGGTTGCCAAGCTTCCAAAAAACTACTAGTTTGCTGAAATCTCAGCAAACATTTTTTCACCAAATCTTGATGATACTTGGTGGTAATGATCAGTTCACTAATCCCACTTGGCTGCCCAACTTTCACTCTTCTAGGTTCAAGCGTTCGTTTCCAGTAACAGTTTGAATTTTTAGGTTTCACTCTGTTTTCTGTTATATAGATAGATGTGTTTGAAACTCTAAATCAAACACGGTTTGTGCTAGCT
Organism: Callospermophilus lateralis; assembly: GCF_048772815.1. Classification (NCBI taxonomy): domain Eukaryota; kingdom Metazoa; phylum Chordata; class Mammalia; order Rodentia; family Sciuridae; genus Callospermophilus; species Callospermophilus lateralis. The sequence goes on from NW_027515647.1 coordinate 30,307, forward strand.
CCGTGAAACTTGACAAAATGAAGTAGTTCTAAGTTCTATCTCTATGGTTTGTTTCCTCTTGAAGTACCCCATGCAGAGACTGGCGAAGAACACTTTCGTTTGAAAGGGGTTGCCAAGCTTCCAAAAAACTACTAGTTTGCTGAAATCTCAGCAAACATTTTTTCACCAAAACTTGATGATACTTGGTGGTAATGATCAGTTCACTAAGCCCACTTGGCTGCCCAATTTTTACTCTTCTAGGTTCAAGCGTTCGTTTCCAGTAACACTTTGAAATTTTAGGTTTCACTCTGTTTTCTGCTATATAGATAGATGTCTTTGAAACTCTAAATCAAACACGGTTTGTGCTAGCTCCTTGAAACTTGACAAAATGAAGTAGTTGTAAGTTCTATCTCTATGTTTTGTTTCCTCTTGAAGTACCCCATGCAGAGACTGGCGAAAAACACTTTCGTTTGAAAGGGGTTGCCAAGCTTCCAAAAAACTACTAGTTTGCTGAAATCTCAGCAAACATTTTTTCACCAAATCTTGATGATACTTGTTGGTAATGATCAGTTCACTAATCCCACTTGGCTGCCCAATTTTTATTCTTCTAGGTTAAAGCATTCGTTTCCAGTAACAGTTTGAATTTTTAGGTTTCACTCTGTTTTTGTTATATAGATAGATGTGTTTGAAACTCTAAATCAAACACGGTTTGTGCTAGCTCCGTGAAACTTGACAAAATGAAGTAGTTCTAAGTTCTATCTCTATGGTTTGTTTCCTCTTGAAGTACCCCATGCAGAGACTGGCGAAGAACACTTTCATTTTAAAGGGGTTGCCAAGCTTCCAAAAAACTTCTCGTTTGCTGAAATCTCAGCAAACATTTTTTCACCAAATCTTGATGATACTTGGTGGTAATGATCAGTTCACTAATTTCACTTGGCTGCCCAACTTTCACTCTTCTAGGTTCAAGCGTTCGTTTCCAGTAACACTTTGAATTTTTAGGTTTCACTCTGTTTTCTGTTATATAGATAGATGTGTTTGAAACTCTAAATCAAACACGGTTTGTGCTAGCTCCTTGAAACTTGACAAAATGAAGTAGTTCTAAGTTCTATCTCTATGGTTTGTTTCCTCTTGAAGTACCCCATGCAGAGACTGGCGAAAAACACTTTCGTTTGAAAGGGGTTGCCAAGCTTCCAAAAAACTACTAGTTTGCTGAAATCTCAGCAAACATTTTTTCACCAAATCTTGATGATACTTGGTGGTAATGATCCGTTCACTAAGCCCACTTGGCTGCCCAACTTTCACTCTTCTAGGTTCAAGCGTTCGTTTCCAGTAACAGTTTGAATTTTTAGGTTTCACTCTGTTTTCTGTTATATAGATAGATGTGTTTGAAACTCTAAATCAAACACGGTTTGTGCTAGCTCCGTGAAACTTGACAAAATGAAGTAGTTCTAAGTTCTATCTCTATGGTTTGTTTCCTCTTGAAGTACCCCATGCAGAGACTGGCGAAGAACACTTTCGTTTGAAAGGGGTTGCCAAGCTTCCAAAAAACTACTAGTTTGCTGAAATCTCAGCAAACATTTTTTCACCAAATCTTGATGATACTTGGTGGTAATGATCAGTTCATTAAGCCCACTTGGCTGCCCAACTTTCACTCTTCTAGGTTCAAGCGTTCGTTTCCAGGAACAGTTTGAATTTTTAGGTTTCACTCTGTTTTCTGTTATATAGATAGATGTGTTTGAAACTCTAAATCAAACACGGTTTGTGCTAGCTCCGTGAAACTTGACAAAATGAAGTAGTTCTAAGTTCTATCTCTATGGTTTGTTTCCTCTTGAAGTACCCCATGCAGAGACTGGCGAAGAACACTTTCGTTTGAAAGGGGTTGCCAAGCTTCCAAAAAACTACTAGTTTGCTGAAATCTCAGCAAACATTTTTTCACCAAATCTTGATGATACTTGGTGGTAATGATCAGTTCACTAAGCCCACTTGGCTGCCCAATTTTCACTCTTCTAGGTTCAAGCGTTCGTTTCCAGTAACACTTTGACTTTTTAGGTTTCACTCTGTTTTCTGCTATATAGATAGATGTGTTTGAAACTCTAAATCAAACACGGTTTGTGCTAGCTCCTTGAAACTTGAGCAAATGAAGTAGTTCTAAGTTCTATCTCTATGGTTTGTTTCCTCTTGAAGTACCCCATGCAGAGACTGGCGAAACACACTTTCGTTTAAAGGGGTTGCCAAGCTTCCAAAAAACTACTCGTTTGATGAAATCTCAGCAAAAATTTTTTCACCAAAACTTGATGATACGTGGTGGTAATGATCAGTTCACTAAGCCCACTTGGCTGCCCAATTTTTACTCTTCTAGGTTCAAGGGTTTGTTTCCAGTAACACTTTGAAATTTTAGGTTTCACTCTGTTTTCTGCTATATAGATAGATGTCTTTGAAACTCTAAATCAAACACGGTTTGTGCTAGCTCTTTGAAACTTGACCAAATGAAGTAGTTGTAAGTTCTATCTCTATGGTTTGTTTCCTCTTGAAGTACCCCATGCAGAGACTGGCGAAAAACACTTTCGTTTGAAAGGGGTTGCCAAGCTTCCAAAAAACTACTAGTTTGCTGAAATCTCAGCAAACATTTTTTCACCAAATCTTGATGATACTTGGTGGTAATGATCAGTTCACTAATCCCACTTGGCTGCCCAACTTTCACTCTTCTAGGTTCAAGCGTTCGTTTCCAGTAACAGTTTGAATTTTTAGGTTTCACTCTGTTTTCTGTTATATAGATAGATGTGTTTGAAACTCTAAATCAAACACGGTTTGTGCTAGCTCCGTGAAACTTGACAAAATGAAGTAGTTCTAAGTTCTATCTCTATGGTTTGTTTCCTCTTGAAGTACCCCATGCAGAGACTGGCGAAGAACACTTTCGTTTGAAAGGGGTTGCCAAGCTTCCAAAAAACTACTAGTTTGCTGAAATCTCAGCAAACATTTTTTCACCAAATCTTGATGATACTTGGTGGTAATGATCAGTTCACTAATCCCACTTGGCTGCCCAATTTTCACTCTTCTAGGTTCAAGCGTTCGTTTCCAGTAACACTTTGACTTTTTAGGTTTCACTCTGTTTTCTGCTATATAGATAGATGTGTTTGAAACTCTAAATCAAACACGGTTTGTGCTAGCTCCTTGAAACTTGAGCAAATGAAGTAGTTCTAAGTTCTATCTCTATGGTTTGTTTCCTCTTGAAGTACCCCATGCAGAGACTGGCGAAACACACTTTCGTTTAAAGGGGTTGCCAAGCTTCCAAACCACTACTCGTTCGATGAAATCTCAGCAAAAATTTTTTCACCAAAACTTGATGATACTTGGTGGTAATGATCAGTTCACTAAGCCCACTTGGCTGCCCAATTTTTACTCTTCTAGGTTCAAGGGTTCGTTTCCAGTAACACTTTGAAATTTTAGGTTTCACTCTGTTTTCTGCTATATAGATAGATGTCTTTGAAACTCTAAATCAAACACGGTTTGTGCTAGCTCTTTGAAACTTGACCAAATGAAGTAGTTGTAAGTTCTATCTCTATGGTTTGTTTCCTCTTGAAGTACCCCATGCAGAGACTGGCGAAAAACAATTTCGTTTGAAAACGGTTGCCAAGCTTCCAAGAAACTACTAGTTTGCTGAAATCTCAGCAAACATTTTTTCACCAAATCTTGATGATACTTGGTGGTAATGATCAGTTCACTAATCCCACTTGGCTGCCCAATTTTTATTCTTCTAGGTTGAAGCATTCGTTTCCAGTAACAGTTTGAATTTTTAGGTTTCACTCTGTTTTCTCCTACATAGATAGCTGTGTTTGGAATTCTAAATCAAACACGGTTTGTGCTAGCTCCTTGAAACTTGACCAAATGAAGTAGTTCTAAGTTCTATCTCTATGGTTTGTTTCCTCTTGAAGTATCCCATGCAGAGACTGGCGAAAAACACTTTCATTTGAAAGGGGTTGCCAAGCTTCCAAAAAACTACTAGTTTGCTGAAATCTCAGCAAACATTTTTTCACCAAATCTTGATGATACTTGGTGGTAATGATCAGTTCACTAAGCCCACTTGGCTGCCCAACTTTCACTCTTCTAGGTTCAAGCGTTCGTTTCCAGTAACAGTTTGAATTTTTAGGTTTCACTCTGTTTTCTGCTATATAGATAGATGTCTCGAAACTCTAAATCAAACACGGTTTGTGCTAGCTCCGTGAAACTTGACAAAATGAAGTAGTTCTAAGTTCTATCTCTATGGTTTGTTTCCTCTTGAAGTACCCCATGCAGAGACTGGCGAAAAACACTTTCGTTTGAAAGGGGTTGCCAAGCTTCCAAAAAACTACTAGTTTGCTGAAATCTCAGCAAACATTTTTTCACCAAATCTTGATGATACTTGGTGGTAATGATCAGTTCACTAATCCCACTTGGCTGCCCAACTTTCACTCTTCTAGGTTCAAGCGTTCGTTTCCAGTAACAGTTTGAATTTTTAGGTTTCACTCTGTTTTCTGTCATATAGATAGATGTGTTTGAAACTCTAAATCAAACACGGTTTGTGCTAGCTCCGTGAAACTTGACAAAATGAAGTAGTTCTAAGTTCTATCTCTATGGTTTGTTTCCTCTTGAAGTACCCCATGCAGAGACTGGCGAAGAACACTTTCGTTTGAAAGGGGTTGCCAAGCTTCCAAAAAACTTCTCGTTTGCTGAAATCTCAGCAAACATTTTTTCACCAAAACTTGATGATACTTGGTGGTAATGATCAGTTCACTAAGCCCACTTGGCTGCCCAATTTTCACTCTTCTAGGTTCAAGCGTTCGTTTCCAGGAACAGTTTGAATTTTTAGGTTTCACTCTGTTTTCTGTTATATAGATAGATGTGTTTGAAACTCTAAATCAAACACGGTTTGTGCTAGCTCCTTGAAACTTGACAAAATGAAGTAGTTCTAAGTTCTATCTCTATGGTTTGTTTCCTCTTGAAGTACCCCATGCAGAGACTGGCGAAAAACACTTTCGTTTGAAATGGGTTGCCAAGCTTCCAAAAAACTACTAGTTTGCTGAAATCTCAGCAAACATTTTTTCACCAAATCTTGATGATACTTGGTGGTAATGATCAGTTCACTAATCCCACTTGGCTGCCCAACTTTCACTCTTCTAGGTTCAAGCGTTCGTTTCCAGTAACAGTTTGAATTTTTAGGTTTCACTCTGTTTTCTGTTATATAGATAGATGTGTTTGAAACTCTAAATCAAACACGGTTTGTGCTAGCTCCGTGAAACTTGACAAAATGAAGTAGTTCTAAGTTCTATCTCTATGGTTTGTTTCCTCTTGAAGTACCCCATGCAGAGACTGGCGAAGAACACTTTCGTTTGAAAGGGGTTGCCAAGCTTCCAAAAAACTACTAGTTTGCTGAAATCTCAGCAAACATTTTTTCACCAAATCTTGATGATACTTGGTGGTAATGATCAGTTCATTAAGCCCACTTGGCTGCCCAACTTTCACTCTTCTAGGTTCAAGCGTTCGTTTCCAGGAACAGTTTGAATTTTTAGGTTTCACTCTGTTTTCTGTTATATAGATAGATGTGTGAAACTCTAAATCAAACACGGTTTGTGCTAGCTCCGTGAAACTTGACAAAATGAAGTAGTTCTAAGTTCTATCTCGAAGGTTTGTTTCCTCTTGAAGTACCCCATGCAAAGACTGGCGAAGAACACTTTCGTTTGAAAGGGGTTGCCAAGCTTCCAAAAACTACTAGTTTGCTGAAATCTCAGCAATCATTTTTTCACCAAATCTTGATGATACTTGGTGGTAATGATCAGTTCACTAAGCCCACTTGGCTGCCCAATTTTCACTCTTCTAGGTTCAAGCGTTCGTTTCCAGTAACACTTTGACTTTTTAGGTTTCACTCTGTTTTCTGCTATATAGATAGATGTGTTTGAAACTCTAAATCAAACACGGTTTGTGCTAGCTCCTTGAAACTTGAGCAAATGAAGTAGTTCTAAGTTCTATCTCTATGGTTTGTTTCCTCTTGAAGTACCCCATGCAGAGCCTGGCGAAACACACTTTCGTTTAAAGGGGTTGCCTTGCTTCCAAAAAACTACTCGTTTGATGAAATCTCAGCAAAAATTTTTTCACCAAAACTTGATGATACTTGGTGGTAATGATCAGTTCACTAAGCCCACTTGGCTGCCCAATTTTTACTCTTCTAGGTTCAAGGGTTCGTTTCCAGTAACACTTTGAAATTTTAGGTTTCACTCTGTTTTCTGCTATATAGATAGATGTCTTTGAAACTCTAAATCAAACACGGTTTGTGCTAGCTCTTTGAAACTTGACCAAATGAAGTAGTTGTAAGTTCTATCTCTATGGTTTGTTTCCTCTTGAAGTACCCCATGCAGAGACTGGCGAAAACACTTTCGTTTGAAAGGGGTTGCCAAGCTTCCAAAAACTACTAGTTTGCTGAAATCTCAGCAAACATTTTTTCACCAAATCTTGATGTTACTTGGTGGTAATGATCAGTTCACTAATCCCACTTGGCTGCCCAATTTTTATTCTTCTAGGTTGAAGCATTCGTTTCCAGTAACAGTTTGAATTTTTAGGTTTCACTCTGTTTTCTCCTACATAGATAGCTGTGTTTGGAATTCTAAATCAAACACGGTTTGTGCTAGCTCCTTGAAACTTGACCAAATGAAGTAGTTCTAAGTTCTATCTCTATGGTTTGTTTCCTCTTGAAGTATCCCATGCAGAGACTGGCGAAAAACACTTTCATTTGAAAGGGGTTGCCAAGCTTCCAAAAAACTACTAGTTTGCTGAAATCTCAGCAAACATTTTTTCACCAAATCTTGATGATACTTGGTGGTAATGATCAGTTCACTAAGCCCACTTGGCTGCCCAACTTTCACTCTTCTAGGTTCAAGCGTTCGTTCCAGTAACAGTTTGAATTTTAGGTTTCACTCTGTTTTCTGCTATATAGATAGATGTCTCAAAACTCTAAATCAAACACGGTTTGTGCTAGCTCCGTGAAACTTGACAAAATGAAGTAGTTCTAAGTTCTATCTCTATGGTTTGTTTCCTCTTGAAGTACCCCATGCAGAGACTGGCGAAAAACACTTTCGTTTGAAAGGGTTGCCAAGCTTCCAAAAAACTACTAGTTTGCTGAAATCTCAGCAAACATTTTTTCACCAAATCTTGATGATACTTGGTGGTAATGATCAGTTCACTAATCCACTTGGCTGCCCAACTTTCACTCTTCTAGGTTCAAGCGTTCGTTTCCAGTAACAGTTTGAATTTTAGGTTTCACTCTGTTTTCTGTCATATAGATAGATGTGTTTGAAACTCTAAATCAAACACGGTTTGTGCTAGCTCCGTGAAACTTGACAAAATGAAGTTGTTCTAAGTTCTATCTCTATGGTTTGTTTCCTCTTGAAGTACCCCATGCAGAGACTGGCGAAGAACACTTTCGTTTGAAAGGGGTTGCCAAGCTTCCAAAAAACTTCTCGTTTGCTGAAATCTCAGCAAACATTTTTTCACCAAATCTTGATGATACTTGGTGGTTATGATCAGTTCACTAAGCCCACTTGGCTGCCCAATTTCACTCTTCTAGGTTCAAGCGTTCGTTTCCAGTAACACTTTGAATTTTTAGGTTTCACTCTGTTTTCTGCTATATAGATAGATGTGTTTGAAACTCTAAATCAAACACGGTTTGTGCTAGCTCCTTGAAACTTGACAAAATGAAGTAGTTCTAAGTTCTATCTCTATGGTTTGTTTCCTCTTGAAGTACCCCATGCAGAGACTGGCGAAGAACACTTTCGTTTGAAAGGGGTTGCCAAGCTTCCAAAAAACTACTTGTTTGCTGAAATCTCAGCAAACATTTTTTCACCAAATCTTGATGATACTTGGTGGTAATGATCAGTTCACTAATCTCACTTGGCTGCCCAACTTTCACACTTCTAGGTTCAAGCGTTCGTTTCCAGTAACAGTTTGAATTTTTAGGTTTCACTCGGTTTTCTGTTATATAGATAGATGTGTTTGAAACTGTAAATCAAACACGGTTTGTGCTAGCTCCGTGAAACTTGACAAAATGAAGTAGTTCTAAGTTCTATCTCTATGGTTTGTTTCCTCTTGAAGTACCCCATGCAGAGACTGGCGAAAAACACTTTCGTTTGGAAAGGGGTTGCCAAGCTTCCAAAAAACTACTAGTTTGCTGAAATCTCAGCAAACATTTTTTCACCAAATCTTGATGATACTTGGTGGTAATGATCAGTTCACTAATCCCACTTGGCTGCCCAACTTTCACTCTTCTAGGTTCAAGCGTTCGTTTCCAGTAACAGTTTGAATTTTTAGGTTTCACTCTGTTTTCTGTCATATAGATAGATGTGTTTGAAACTCTAAATCAAACACGGTTTGTGCTAGCTCCGTGAAACTTGACAAAATGAAGTAGTTCTAAGTTCTATCTCTATGATTTGTTTCCTCTTGAAGTACCCCATGCAGAGACTGGCGAAGAACACTTTCGTTTGAAAGGGGTTGCCAAGCTTCCAAAAAACTTCTCGTTTGCTGAAATCTCAGCAAACATTTTTTCACCAAATCTTGATGATACTTGGTGGGAATGATCAGTTCACTAAGCCCACTTGGCTGCCCAATTTTCACTCTTCTAGGTTCAAGCGTTCGTTTCCAGTAACACTTTGAATTTTTATTTTCACTCTGTTTTCTGCTATATAGATAGATGTGTTTGAAACTCTAAATCAAACACGGTTTGTGCTAGCTCCTTGAAACTTGAGCAAATGAAGTAGTTCTAAGTTCTATCTCTATGGTTTGTTTCCTCTTGAAGTACCCCATGCAGAGACTGGCGAAAAACACTTTTGTTTTAAAGGGGTTGCCAGGCTTCCAAAAAACTACTAGTTTGCTGAAATCTCAGCAAACATTTTTTCACCAAACTTGATGATACTTGGTGGTAATGATCAGTTCACTAAGCCCACTTGGCTGCCCAATTTTTACTCTTCTAGGTTCAAGCGTTCGTTTCCAGTAACACTTTGAAATTTTAGGTTTCACTCTGTTTTCTGCTATATAGATAGATGTCTTTGAAACTCTAAATCAAACACGATTTGTGCTAGCTCCTTGAAACTTGACAAAATGAAGTAGTTGTAAGTTCTATCTCTATGGTTTGTTTCCTCTTGAAGTACCCCATGCAGAGACTGGCGAAAAACACTTTCGTTTGAAAGGGGTTTACAAGATTCCAAAAAACTACTAGTTTGCTGAAATCTCAGCAAACATTTTTTCACCAAATCTTGATGATACTTGTTGGTAATGATCAGTTCACTAATCCCACTTGGCTGCCCAATTTTTATTCTTCTAGGTTAAAGCATTCGTTTCCAGTAACAGTTTGAATTTTTAGGTTTCACTCTGTTTTCTCCTACATAGATAGCTGTGTTTGGAATTCTAAATCAAACACGGTTTGTGCTAGCTCCTTGAAACTTGACCAAATGAAGTAGTTCTAAGTTCTATCTCTATGGTTTGTTTCCTCTTGAAGTACCCATGCAGAGACTGGCGAAAAACACTTTCATTTGAAAGGGGTTGCCAAGCTTCCAAAAAACTACTAGTTTGCTGAAATCTCAGCAAACATTTTTTCACCAAATCTTGATGATACTTGGTGGTAATGATCAGTTCACTAATCCCACTTGGCTGCCCAACTTTCACTCTTCTAGGATCAAGCGTTCGTTTCCAATAACAGTTTGAATTTTTAGGTTTCACTCTGTTTTCTGTTATATAGATAGATGTGTTTGAAACTCTAAATCAAACACGGTTTGTGCTAGCTCCGTGAAACTTGACAAAATGAAGTAGTTCTAAGTTCTATCTCTATGGTTTGTTTCCTCTTGAAGTACCCCATGCAGAGACTGGCGAAAAACACTTTCATTTGAAAGGGGTTGCCAAGCTTCCAAAAAACTACTAGTTTGCTGAAATCTCAGCAAACATTTTTTCACCAAATCTTGATGATACTTGGTGGTAATGATCAGTTCACTAAGCCCACTTGGCTGCCCAATTTTCACTCTTCTAGGTTCAAGCGTTCGTTTCCAGTAACACTTTGAATTTTTAGGTTTCACTCTGTTTTCTGTTATATAGATAGATGTGTTTGAAACTCTAAATCAAACACGGTTTGTGCTAGCTCCTTGAAACTTGACAAAATGAAGTAGTTCTAAGTTCTATCTCTATGGTTTGTTTCCTCTTGAAGTACCCCATGCAGAGACTGGCGAAAAACACTTTCGTTTGAAAGGGGTTGCCAAGCTTCCAAAAAACTACTAGTTTGCTGAAATCTCAGCAAACATTTTTTCACCAAAACTTGATGATACTTGGTGGTAATGATCAGTTCACTAAGCCCACTTGGCTGCCCAATTTTTACTCTTCTAGGTTCAAGCGTTCGTTTCCAGTAACACTTTGAAATTTTAGGTTTCACTCTGTTTTCTGCTATATAGATAGATGTCTTTGAAACTCTAAATCAAACACGATTTGTGCTAGCTCCTTGAAACTTGACAAAATGAAGTAGTTGTAAGTTCTATCTCTATGGTTTGTTTCCTCTTGAAGTACCCCATGCAGAGACTGGCGAAAAACACTTTCGTTTGAAAGGGGTTTACAAGATTCCAAAAAACTACTAGTTTGCTGAAATCTCAGCAAACATTTTTTCACCAAATCTTGATGATACTTGTTGGTAATGATCAGTTCACTAATCCCACTTGGCTGCCCAATTTTTATTCTTCTAGGTTAAAGCATTCGTTTCCAGTAACAGTTTGAATTTTTTAGGTTTCACTCTGTTTTCTCCTACATAGATAGCTGTGTTTGGAATTCTAAATCAAACACGGTTTGTGCTAGCTCCTTGAAACTTGACCAAATGAAGTAGTTCTAAGTTCTATCTCTATGGTTTGTTTCCTCTTGAAGTACCCCATGCAGAGACTGGCGAAAAACACTTTCATTTGAAAGGGGTTGCCAAGCTTCCAAAAAACTACTAGTTTGCTGAAATCTCAGCAAACATTTTTTCACCAAATCTTGATGATACTTGGTGGTAATGATCAGTTCACTAATCCCACTTGGCTGCCCAACTTTCACTCTTCTAGGATCAAGCGTTCGTTTCCAATAACAGTTTGAATTTTTAGGTTTCACTCTGTTTTCGTTATATAGATAGATGTGTTTGAAACTCTAAATCAAACACGGTTTGTGCTAGCTCCGTGAAACTTGACAAAATGAAGTAGTTCTAAGTTCTATCTCTATGGTTTGTTTCCTCTTGAAGTACCCCATGCAGAGACTGGCGAAAAACACTTTCATTTGAAAGGGGTTGCCAAGCTTCCAAAAAACTACTAGTTTGCTGAAATCTCAGCAAACATTTTTTCACCAAATCTTGATGATACTTGGTGGTAATGATCAGTTCACTAAGCCCACTTGGCTGCCCAATTTTCACTCTTCTAGGTTCAAGCGTTCGTTTCCAGTAACACTTTGAATTTTTAGGTTTCACTCTGTTTTCTGTTATATAGATAGATGTGTTTGAAACTCTAAATCAAACACGGTTTGTGCTAGCTCCTTGAAACTTGACAAAATGAAGTAGTTCTAAGTTCTATCTCTATGGTTTGTTTCCTCTTGAAGTACCCCATGCAGAGACTGGCGAAAAACACTTTCGTTTGAAAGGGGTTGCCAAGCTTCCAAAAAACTACTAGTTTGCTGAAATCTCAGCAAACATTTTTTCACCAAATCTTGATGATACTTGGTGGTAATGATCAGTTCACTAATCCCACTTGGCTGCCCAACTTTCACTCTTCTAGGTTCAAGCGTTCGTTTCCAGTAACAGTTTGAATTTTTAGGTTTCACTCTGTTTTCTGTTATATAGATAGATGTGTTTGAAACTCTAAATCAAACACGGTTTGTGCTAGCTCCGTGAAACTTGACAAAATGAAGTAGTTCTAAGTTCTATCTCTATGGTTTGTTTCCTCTTGAAGTACCCCATGCAGAGACTGGCGAAGAACACTTTCGTTTGAAAGCTGTTGCCAAGCTTCCAAAAAACTACTAGTTTGCTGAAATCTCAGCAAACATTTTTTTCACCAAAACTTGATGATACTTGGTGGTAATGATCAGTTCAGTAAGCCCACTTGGCTGCCCAATTTTCACTCTTCTAGGTTCAAGCGTTCGTTTCCAGTAACACTTTGAATTTTTAGGTTTCACACTGTTTTCTGCTATATAGATAGATGTGTTTGAAACTCTAAATCAAACACGGTTTGTGCTAGCTCCTTGAAACTTGAGCAAATGAAGTAGTTCTAAGTTCTATCTCTATGCTTTGTTTACTCTTGAAGTACCCCATGCAGAGACTGGCGAAAAACACTTTCATTTGAAAGGGGTTGCCAAGCTTCCAAAAAACTACTAGTTTCCTGAAATCTCAGCAAACATTTTTTCACCAAATCTTGATGATACTTGGTGGTAATGATTAGTTCACTAAGCCCACTTGGCTGCCCAATTTTCACTCTTCTAGGTTCAACCGTTCGTTTCCAGTAACAGTTTGAAATTTTAGGTTTCACTCTGTTTTCTGCTATATACATAGATGTGTTTGAAACTCTAAATCAAACACGGTTTGTGCTAGCTCCGTGAAACTTGACAAAAAGAAGTAGTTCTAAGTTCTATCTCTATGGTTTGTTTCCTCTTGAAGTACCCCATGCAGAGACTGGCGAAAAACACTTTCGTTTGAAAGGGGTTGCCAAGCTTCCAAAAAACTACTAGTTTGCTGAAATCTCAGCAAACATTTTTTCACCAAATCTTGATGATACTTGGTGGTAATGATCAGTTCACTAATCCCACTTGGCTGCCCAACTTTCACTCTTCTAGGTTCAAGCGTTCGTTTCCAGTAACAGTTTGAATTTTTAGGTTTCACTATGTTTTCTGTTATATAGATAGATGTCTTTGAAACTCTAAATCAAACACGGTTTGTGCTAGCTCCTTGAAACTTGACAAAATGAAGTAGTTTTAAGTTCTATCTCTATGGTTTGTTTCCTCTTGAAGTACCCCATGCAGAGACTGGCGAAAAACACTTTCGTTTGAAAGGGGTTGCCAAGCTTCCAAAAAACTACTCGTTTGCTGAAATCTCAGCAAACATTTTTTCACCAAATCTTGATGATACTTGGTGGTAATGATCAGTTCACTAAGCCCACTTGGCTGCCCAACTTTCACTCTTCTAGGTTCAAGCGTTCGTTTCCAGTAACAGTTTGAATTTTTAGGTTTCACTCTGTTTTCTGCTATATAGATAGATGTCTTTGAAACTCTAAATCAAACACGGTTTGTGCTAGCTCCGTGAAACTTGACAAAATGAAGTAGTTCTAAGTTCTGTCTCTATGGTTTGTTTCCTCTTGAAGTACCCCATGCAGAGACTGGCGAAGAACACTTTCGTTTGAAAGGGGTTGCCAAGCTTCCAAAAAACTTCTCGTTTGCTGAAATCTCAGCAAACATTTTTTCACCAAATCTTGATGATACTTGGTGGTAATGATGAGTTCACTAAGCCCACTTGGCTGCCCAATTTTCACTCTTCTAGGTTCAAGCGTTCGTTTCCAGTAACACTTTGAATTTTTAGGTTTCACTCTGTTTTCTGCTATATAGATAGATGTGTTTGAAACTCTAAATCAAACACGGTTTGTGCTAGCTCCGTGAAACTTGACAAAATGAAGTAGTTCTAAGTTCTATCTCTATGGTTTGTTTCCTCTTGAAGTACCCCATGCAGAGACTGGCGAAGAACACTTTCATTTCAAAGGGGTTGCCAAGCTTCCAAAAAACTTCTCGTTTGCTGAAATCTCAGCAAACATTTTTTCACCAAAACTTGATGATACTTGGTGGTAATGATCAGTTCACTAAGCCCACTTGGCTGCCCAATTTTTACTCTTCTAGGTTCAAGGGTTCGTTTCCAGTAACACTTTGAATTTTTAGGTTTCACTCTGTTTTCTGTTATATAGATAGATGTCTTTGAAACTCTAAATCAAACACGGTTTGTGCTAGCTCTTTGAAACTTGACCAAATGAAGTAGTTGTAAGTTCTATCTCTATGGTTTGTTTCCTCTTGAAGTACCCCATGCAGAGACTGGCGAAAAACACTTTCGTTTGAAAGGGGTTGCCAAGCTTCCAAAAAACTACTAGTTTGCTGAAATCTCAGCAAACATTTTTTCACCAAATCTTGATGATACTTGGTGGTAATGATCAGTTCACTAATCCCACTTGGCTGCCCAACTTTCACTCTTCTAGGTTCAAGCGTTCGTTTCCAGTAACAGTTTGAATTTTTAGGTTTCACTCTGTTTTCTCCTACATAGATAGCTGTGTTTGAAACTCTAAATCAAACACGGTTTGTGCTAGCTCCGTGAAACTTGACCAAATGAAGTAGTTCTAAGTTCTATCTCTATGGTTTGTTTCCTCTTGAAGTATCCCATGCAGAGACTGGCGAAAAACACTTTCATTTGAAAGGGGTTGCCAAGCTTCCAAAAAACTACAAGTTTGCTGAAATCTCAGCAAACATTTTTTCACCAAATCTTGATGATACTTGGTGGTAATGATCAGTTCACTAAGCCCACTTGGCTGCCCAACTTTCACTCTTCTAGGTTCAAGCGTTCGTTTCCAGGAACAGTTTGAATTTTTAGGTTTCACTCTGTTTTCTGTTATATAGATAGATGTGTCGAAACTCTAAATCAAACACGGTTTGTGCTAGCTCCGTGAAACTTGACAAAATGAAGTAGTTCTAAGTTCTATCTCTATGGTTTGTTTCCTCTTGAAGTACCCCATGCAGAGACTGGTGAAGAACACTTTCGTTTGAAAGGGGTTGCCAAGCTTCCAAAAAACTACTAGTTTGCTGAAATCTCAGCAAACATTTTTTCACCAAATCTTGATGATACTTGGTGGTAATGATCAGTTCATTAAGCCCACTTGGCTGCCCAACTTTCACTCTTCTAGGTTCAAGCGTTCGTTTCCAGGAACAGTTTGAATTTTTAGGTTTCACTCTGGTTTCTGTTATATAGATAGATGTGTTTGAAACTCTAAATCAAACACGGTTTGTGCTAGCTCCGTGAAACTTGACAAAATGAAGTAGTTCTAAGTTCTATCTCTATGGTTTGTTTCCTCTTGAAGTACCCCATGCAGAGACTGGCGAAGAACACTTTCGTTTGAAAGGGGTTGCCAAGCTTCCAAAAAACTACTAGTTTGCTGATATCTCAGCAAACATTTTTTCACCAAATCTTGATGATACTTGGTGGTAATGATCAGTTCACTAAGCCCACTTGGCTGCCCAATTTTCATTCTTCTAGGATCAAGCGTTCGTTTCCAGTAACACTTTGACTTTTTAGGTTTCACTCTGTTTTCTGCTATATAGATAGATGTGTTTGAAACTCTAAATCAAACACGGTTTGTGCTAGCTCCTTGAAACTTGAGCAAATGAAGTAGTTCTAAGTTCTATCTCTATGGTTTATTTCCTCTTGAAGTACCCCATGCAGAGACTGGCGAAACACACTTTCGTTTAAAGGGGTTGCCAAGCTTCCAAAAAACTACTCGTTTGATGAAATCTCAGCAAAAATTTTTTCACCAAAACTTGATGATACTTGGTGGTAATGATCAGATCACTAAGCCCACTTGGCTGCCCAATTTTTACTCTTCTAGGTTCAAGGGTTCGTTTCCAGTAACACTTTGAAATTTTAGGTTTCACTCTGTTTTCTGCTATATAGATAGATGTCTTTGAAACTCTAAATCAAACACGGTTTGTGCTAGCTCTTTGAAACTTGACCAAATGAAGTAGTTGTAAGTTCTATCTCTATGGTTTGTTTCCTCTTGAAGTACCCCATGCAGAGACTGGCGAAAAACACTTTCGTTTGAAAGGGGTTGCCAAGCTTCCAAAAAACTACTAGTTTGCTGAAATCTCAGCAAACATTTTTTCACCAAATCTTGATGATACTTGGTGGTAATGATCAGTTCACTAAGCCCACTTGGCTGCCCAACTTTCACTCTTCTAGGTTCAAGCGTTCGTTTCCAGTAACAGTTTGAATTTTTAGGTTTCACTCTGTTTTCTGCTATATAGATAGATGTCTCGAAACTCTAAATCAAACACGGTTTGTGCTAGCTCCGTGAAACTTGACAAAATGAAGTAGTTCTAAGTTCTATCTCTATGGTTTGTTTCCTCTTGAAGTACCCCATGCAGAGACTGGCGAAAAACACTTTCGTTTGAAAGGGGTTGCCAAGCTTCCAAAAAACTACTAGTTTGCTGAAATCTCAGCAAACATTTTTTCACCAAATCTTGATGATACTTGGTGGTAATTATCAGTTCACTAATCCCACTTGGCTGCCCAACTTTCACTCTTCTAGGTTCAAGCGATCGTTTCCAGTAACAGTTTGAATTTTTAGGTTTCACTCTGTTTTCTGTCATATAGATAGATGTGTTTGAAACTCTAAATCAAACACGGTTTGTGCTAGCTCCGTGAAACTTGACAAAATGAAGTAGTTCTAAGTTCTATCTCTATGGTTTGTTTCCTCTTGAAGTACCCCATGCAGAGACTGGCGAAGAACACTTTCGTTTGAAAGGGGTTGCCAAGCTTCCAAAAAACTTCTCGTTTGCTGAAATCTCAGCAAACATTTTTTCACCAAATCTTGATGATACTTGGTGGTAATGATCAGTTCACTAAGCCCACTTGGCTGCCCAATTTTCACTCTTCTAGGTTCAAGCGTTCGTTTCCATTAACACTTTGAATTTTTAGGTTTCACTCTGTTTTCTGCTATATAGATAGATGTGTTTGAAACTCTAAATCAAACACGGTTTGTGCTAGCTCCGTGAAACTTGACAAAATGAAGTAGTTCTAAGTTCTATCTCTATGGTTTGTTTCCTCTTGAAGTACCCCATGCAGAGACTGGCGAAAAACACTTTCGTTTGAAAGGGGTTGCCAAGCTTCCAAAAAACTACTAGTTTGCTGAAATCTCAGCAAACATTTTTTCACCAAATCTTGATGATACTTGGTGGTAATGATCAGTTCACTAATCTCACTTGGCTGCCCAACTTTCACACTTCTAGGTTCAAGCGTTCGTTTCCAGTAACAGTTTGAATTTTTAGGTTTCACTCTGTTTTCTGTTATATAGATAGATGTGTTTGAAACTGTAAATCAAACACGGTTTGTGCTAGCTCCGTGAAACTTGACAAAATGAAGTAGTTCTAAGTTCTATCTCTATGGTTTGTTTCCTCTTGAAGTACCCCATGCAGAGACTGGCGAAGAACACTTTCGTTTGAAAGGGGTTGCCAAGCTTCCAAAAAACTACTAGTTTGCTGAAATCTCAGCAAACATTTTTTCACCAAATCTTGATGATACTTGGTGGTAATGATCAGTTCACTAATCCCACTTGGCTGCCCAACTTTCACTCTTCTAGGTTCAAGCGTTCGTTTCCAGTAACAGTTTGAATTTTTAGGTTTCACTCTGTTTTCTGTCATATAGATAGATGTGTTTGAAACTCTAAATCAAACACGGTTTGTGCTAGCTCCGTGAAACTTGACAAAATGAAGTAGTTCTAAGTTCTATCTCTATGGTTTGTTTCCTCTTGAAGTACCCCATGCAGAGACTGGCGAAGAACACTTTCGTTTGAAAGGGGTTGCCAAGCTTCCAAAAAACTTCTCGTTTGCTGAAATCTCAGCAAACATTTTTTCACCAAATCTTGATGATACTTGGTGGTAATGATCAGTTCACTAAGCCCACTTGGCTGCCCAATTTTCACTCTTCTAGGTTCAAGCGTTCGTTTCCAGTAACACTTTGAATTTTTAGGTTTCACTCTGTTTTATGCTATATAGATAGATGTGTTTGAAACTCTAAATCAAACACGGTTTGTGCTAGCTCCTTGAAACTTGAGCAAATGAAGTAGTTCTAAGTTCTATCTCTATGCTTTGTTTACTCTTGAAGTACCCCATGCAGAGACTGGCGAAAAACACTTTCGTTTTAAAGGGGTTGCCAATCTTCCAAAAAACTACTAGTTTGCTGAAATCACAGCAAACATTTTTTCACCAAAACTTGATGATACTTGGTGGTAATGATCAGTTCACTAAGCCCACTTGGCTGCCCAATTTTTACTCTTCTAGGTTCAAGCGTTCGTTTCCAGTAACACTTTGAAATTTTAGGTTTCACTCTGTTTTCTGCTATATAGATAGATGTCTTTGAAACTCTAAATCAAACACGGTTTGTGCTAGCTCCTTGAAACTTGACAAAATGAAGTAGTTGTAAGTTCTATCTCTATGGTTTGTTTCCTCTTGAAGTACCCCATGCAGAGACTGGCGAAAAACACTTTCGTTTGAAAGGGGTTGCCAAGCTTCCAAAAAACTACTAGTTTGCTGAAATCTCAGCAAACATTTTTTCACCAAATCTTGATGATACTTGGTGGTAATGATCAGTTCACTAATCCCACTTGGCTGCCCAATTTTTATTCTTCTAGGTTAAAGCATTCGTTTCCAGTAACAGTTTGAATTTTTAGGTTTCACTCTGTTTTCTCCTACATAGATAGCTGTGTTTGGAATTCTAAATCAAACACGGTTTGTGCTAGCTCCTTGAAACTTGACCAAATGAAGTAGTTCTAAGTTCTATCTCTATGGTTTGTTTCCTCTTGAAGTACCCCATGCAGAGACTGGCGAAAAACACTTTCATTTGAAAGGGGTTGCCAAGCTTCCAAAAAACTACTAGTTTGCTGAAATCTCAGCAAACATTTTTTCACCAAATCTTGATGATACTTGGTGGTAATGATCAGTTCACTAATCCCACTTGGCTGCCCAACTTTCACTCTTCTAGGTTCAAGCGTTCGTTTCCAATAACAGTTTGAATTTTTAGGTTTCACTCTGTTTTCTGTTATACAGATAGATGTGTTTGAAACTCTAAATCAAACACGGTTTGTGCTAGCTCCGTGAAACTTGACAAAATGAAGTAGTTCTAAGTTCTATCTCTATGGTTTGTTTCCTCTTGAAGTACCCCATGCAGAGACTGGCGAAGAACACTTTCATTTGAAAGGGGTTGCCAAGCTTCCAAAAAACTTCTCGTTTGCTGAAATCTCAGCAAACATTTTTTCACCAAATCTTGATGATACTTGGTGGTAATGATCAGTTCAGTAAGCCCACTTGGCTGCCCAATTTTCACTCTTCTAGGTTCAAGCGTTCGTTTCCAGTAACACTTTGAATTTTTAGGTTTCACTCTGTTTTCTGCTATATAGATAGATGTGTTTGAAACTCTAAATCAAACACGGTTTGTGCTAGCTCCGTGAAACTTGACAAAATGAAGTAGTTCTAAGTTCTATCTCTATGGTTTGTTTCCTCTTGAAGTACCCCATGCAGAGACTGGCGAAGAACACTTTCATTTCAAAGGGGTTGCCAAGCTTCCAAAAAACTTCTCGTTTGCTGAAATCTCAGCAAACATTTTTTCACCAAAACTTGATGATACTTGGTGGTAATGATCAGTTCACTAAGCCCACTTGGCTGCCCAATTTTTACTCTTCTAGGTTCAAGGGTTCGTTTCCAGTAACACTTTGAATTTTTAGGTTTCACTCTGTTTTCTGTTATATAGATAGATGTCTTTGAAACTCTAAATCAAACACGGTTTGTGCTAGCTCTTTGAAACTTGACCAAATGAAGTAGTTGTAAGTTCTATCTCTATGGTTTGTTTCCTCTTGAAGTACCCCATGCAGAGACTGGCGAAAAACACTTTCGTTTGAAAGGGATTGCCAAGCTTCCAAAAAACTACTAGTTTGCTGAAATCTCAGCAAACATTTTTTCACCAAATCTTGATGATACTTGGTGGTAATGATCAGTTCACTAATCCCACTTGGCTGCCCAACTTTCACTCTTCTAGGTTCAAGCGTTCGTTTCCAGTAACAGTTTGAATTTTTAGGTTTCACTCTGTTTTCTCCTACATAGATAGCTGTGTTTGAAACTCTAAATCAAACACGGTTTGTGCTAGCTCCGTGAAACTTGACCAAATGAAGTAGTTCTAAGTTCTATCTCTATGGTTTGTTTCCTCTTGAAGTATCCCATGCAGAGACTGGGGAAAAACACTTTCATTTGAAAGGGGTTGCCAAGCTTCCAAAAAACTACTAGTTTGCTGAAATCTCAGCAAACATTTTTTCACCAAATCTTGATGATACTTGGTGGTAATGATCAGTTCACTAAGCCCACTTGGCTGCCCAACTTTCACTCTTCTAGGTTCAAGCGTTCGTTTCCAGGAACAGTTTGAATTTTTAGGTTTCACTCTGTTTTCTGTTATATAGATAGATGTCTCGAAACTCTAAATCAAACACGGTTTGTGCTAGCTCCGTGAAACTTGACAAAATGAAGTAGTTCTAAGTTCTATCTCTATGGTTTGTTTCCTCTTGAAGTACCCCCTGCAGAGACTGGCGAAGAACACTTTCGTTTGAAAGGGGTTGCCAAGCTTCCAAAAAACTACTAGTTTGCTGAAATCTCAGCAAACATTTTTTCACCAAATCTTGATGATACTTGGTGGTAATGATCAGTTCATTAAGCCCACTTGGCTGCCCAACTTTCACTCTTCTAGGTTCAAGCGTTCATTTAAAGGAACAGTTTGAATTTTTCGGTTTCACTCTGTTTTCTGTTATATAGATAGATGTGTTTGAAACTCTAAATCAAACACGGTTTGTGCTAGCTCCGTGAAACTTGACAAAATGAAGTAGTTCTAAGTTCTATCTCTATGGTTTGTTTCCTCTTGAAGTACCCCATGCAGAGAATGGCGAAGAACACTTTCGTTTGAAAGGGGTTGCCAAGCTTCCAAAAAACTACTAGTTTGCTGATATCTCAGCAAACATTTTTTCACCAAATCTTGATGATACTTGGTGGTAATGATCAGTTCACTAAGCCCACTTGGCTGCTTAATTTTCACTCTTCTAGGTTCAAGCGTTCGTTTCCAGTAACACTTTGACTTTTTAGGTTTCACTCTGTTTTCTGCTATATAGATAGATGTGTTTGAAACTCTAAATCAAACACGGTTTGTGCTAGCTCCTTGAAACTTGAGCAAATGAAGTAGTTCTAAGTTCTATCTCTATGGTTTGTTTCCTCTTGAAGTACCCCATGCAGAGACTGGCGAAACACACTTTCGTTTAAAGGGGTTGCCAAGCTTCCAAAAAACTACTCGTTTGATGAAATCTCAGCAAACATTTTTTCACCAAAACTTGATGATACTTGGTGGTAATGATCAGTTCACTAAGCCCACTTGGCTGCCCAATTTTTACTCTTCTAGGTTCAAGGGTTCGTTTCCAGTAACACTTTGAAATTTTAGGTTTCACTCTGTTTTCTGCTATATAGATAGATGTCTTTGAAACTCTAAATCAAACACGGTTTGTGCTAGCTCTTTGAAACTTGACCAAATGAAGTAGTTGTAAGTTCTATCTCTATGGTTTGTTTCCTCTTGAAGTACCCCATGCAGAGACTGGCGAAAAACACTTTCGTTTGAAAGGGGTTGCCAAGCTTCCAAAAAACTACTAGTTTGCTGAAATCTCAGCAAACATTTTTTCACCAAATCTTGATGATACTTGGTGGTAATGATCAGTTCACTAATCCCACTTGGCTGCCCAATTTTTATTCTTCTAGGTTGAAGCATTCGTTTCCAGTAACAGTTTGAAATTTTAGGTTTCACTCTGTTTTCTCCTACATAGATAGCTGTGTTTGGAATTCTAAATCAAACACGGTTTGTGCTAGCTCCGTGAAACTTGACAAAATGAAGTAGTTCTAAGTTCTATCTCTATGGTTTGTTTCCTCTTGAAGTACCCCATGCAGAGACTGGCGAAAAACACTTTCGTTTGAAAGGGGTTGCCAAGCTTCCAAAAAACTACTAGTTTGCTGAAATCTCAGCAAACATTTTTTCACCAAATCTTGATGATACTTGGTGGTAATGATCAGTTCACTAATCCCACTTGGCTGCCCAACTTTCACTCTTCTAGGTTCAAGCGTTCGTTTCCAGTAACAGTTTGAATTTTTAGGTTTCACTCTGTTTTCTGTCATATAGATAGATGTGTTTGAAACTCTAAATCAAACACGGTTTGTGCTAGCTCCGTGAAACTTGACAAAATGAAGTAGTTCTAAGTTCTATCTCTATGGTTTGTTTCCTCTTGAAGTACCCCATGCAGAGACTGGCGAAGAACACTTTCGTTTGAAAGGGGTTGCCAAGCTTCCAAAAAACTTCTCGTTTGCTGAAATCTCAGCAAACATTTTTTCACCAAATCTTGATGATACTTGGTGGTAATGATCATTTCACTAAGCCCACTTGGCTGCCCAATTTTCACTCTTCTAGGTTCAAGCGTTCGTTTCCAGTAACACTTTGAATTTTTAGGTTTCACTCTGTTTTCTGCTATATAGATAGATGTGTTTGAAACTCTAAATCAAACACGGTTTGTGCTAGCTCCTTGAAACTTGACAAAATGAAGTAGTTCTAAGTTCTATCTCTATGGTTTGTTTCCTCTTGAAGTACCCCATGCAGAGACTGGCGAAAAACACTTTCGTTTGAAAGGGGTTGCCAAGCTTCCAAAAAACTACTAGTTTGCTGAAATCTCAGCAAACATTTTTTCACCAAATCTTGATGATACTTGGTGGTAATGATCAGTTCACTAATCTCACTTGGCTGCCCAACTTTCACACTTCTAGGTTCAAGCGTTCGTTTCCAGTAACAGTTTGAATTTTTAGGTTTCACTCTGTTTTCTGTTATATAGATAGATGTGTTTGAAACTGTAAATCAAACACGGTTTGTGCTAGCTCCGTGAAACTTGACAAAATGAAGTAGTTCTAAGTTCTATCTCTATGGTTTGTTTCCTCTTGAAGTACCCAATGCAGAGACTGGCGAAGAACACTTTCGTTTGAAAGGGGTTGCCAAGCTTCCAAAAAACTACTAGTTTGCTGAAATCTCAGCAAACATTTTTTCACCAAATCTTGATGATACTTGGTGGTAATGATCAGTTCACTAATCCCACTTGGCTGCCCAACTTTCACTCTTCTAGGTTCAAGCGTTCGTTTCCAGTAACAGTTTGAATTTTTAGGTTTCACTCTGTTTTCTGTCATATAGATAGATGTGTTTGAAACTCTAAATCAAACACGGTTTGTGCTAGCTCCGTGAAACTTGACAAAATGAAGTAGTTCTAAGTTCTATCTCTATGGTTTGTTTCCTCTTGAAGTACCCCATGCAGAGACTGGCGAAGAACACTTTCGTTTGAAAGGGGTTGCCAAGCTTCCAAAAAACTTCTCGTTTGCTGAAATCTCAGCAAACATTTTTTCACCAAATCTTGATGATACTTGGTGGTAATGATCAGTTCACTAAGCCCACTTGGCTGCCCAACTTTCACTCTTCTAGGTTCAAGCGTTCGTTTCCAGTAACAGTTTGAATTTTTAGGTTTCACTCTGTTTTCTGCTATATAGATAGATGTCTCGAAACTCTAAATCAAACACGGTTTGTGCTAGCTCCGTGAAACTTGACAAAATGAAGTAGTTCTAAGTTCTATCTCTATGGTTTGTTTCCTCTTGAAGTACCCCATGCAGAGACTGGCGAAAAACACTTTCGTTTGAAAGGGGTTGCCAAGCTTCCAAAAAACTACTAGTTTGCTGAAATCTCAGCAAACATTTTTTCACCAAATCTTGATGATACTTGGTGGTAATGATCAGTTCACTAATCCCACTTGGCTGCCCAACTTTCACTCTTCTAGGTTCAAGCGTTCGTTTCCAGTAACAGTTTGAATTTTTAGGTTTCACTCTGTTTTCTGTCATATAGATAGATGTGTTTGAAACTCTAAATCAAACACGGTTTGTGCTAGCTCCGTGAAACTTGACAAAATGAAGTAGTTCTAAGTTCTATCTCTATGGTTTGTTTCCTCTTGAAGTACCCCATGCAGAGACTGGCGAAGAACACTTTCGTTTGAAAGGGGTTGCCAAGCTTCCAAAAAACTTCTCGTTTGCTGAAATCTCAGCAAACATTTTTTCACCAAATCTTGATGATACTTGGTGGTAATGATCAGTTCACTAAGCCCACTTGGCTGCCCAATTTTCACTCTTCTAGGTTCAAGCGTTCGTTTCCAGTAACACTTTGAATTTTTAGGTTTCACTCTGTTTTCTGCTATATAGATAGATGTGTTTGAAACTCTAAATCAAACACGGTTTGTGCTAGCTCCTTGAAACTTGACAAAATGAAGTAGTTCTAAGTTCTATCTCTATGGTTTGTTTCCTCTTGAAGTACCCCATGCAGAGACTGGCGAAAAACACTTTCGTTTGAAAGGGGTTGCCAAGCTTCCAAAAAACTACTAGTTTGCTGAAATCTCAGCAAACATTTTTTCACCAAATCTTGATGATACTTGGTGGTAATGATCAGTTCACTAATCTCACTTGGCTGCCCAACTTTCACACTTCTAGGTTCAAGCGTTCGTTTCCAGTAACAGTTTGAATTTTTAGGTTTCACTCTGTTTTCTGTTATATAGATAGATGTCTTTGAAACTCTAAATCAAACACGGTTTGTGCTAGCTCCGTGAAACTTGACAAAATGAAGTAGTTCTAAGTTCTATCTCTATGGTTTGTTTCCTCTTGAAGTACCCCATGCAGAGACTGGCGAAGAACACTTTCGTTTGAAAGGGGTTGCCAAGCTTCCAAAAAACTACTAGTTTGCTGAAATCTCAGCAAACATTTTTTCACCAAATCTTGATGATACTTGGTGGTAATGATCAGTTCACTAATCCCACTTGGCTGCCCAACTTTCACTCTTCTAGGTTCAAGCGTTCGTTTCCAGTAACAGTTTGAATTTTTAGGTTTCACTCTGTTTTCTGTCATATAGATAGATGTGTTTGAAACTCTAAATCAAACACGGTTTGTGCTAGCTCCGTGAAACTTGACAAAATGAAGTAGTTCTAAGTTCTATCTCTATGGTTTGTTTCCTCTTGAAGTACCCCATGCAGAGACTGGCGAAGAACACTTTCGTTTGAAAGGGGTTGCCAAGCTTCCAAAAAACTTCTCGTTTGCTGAAATCTCAGCAAACATTTTTTCACCAAATCTTGATGATACTTGGTGGTAATGATCAGTTCACTAAGCCCACTTGGCTGCCCAATTTTCACTCTTCTAGGTTCAAGCGTTCGTTTCCAGTAACACTTTGAATTTTTAGGTTTCACTCTGTTTTCTGTTATATAGATAGATGTGTTTGAAACTCTAAATCAAACACGGTTTGTGCTAGCTCCGTGAAACTTGACAAAATGAAGTAGTTCTAAGTTCTATCTCTATGGTTTGTTTCCTCTTGAAGTACCCCATGCAGAGACTGGCGAAGAACACTTTCATTTGAAAGGGGTTGCCAAGCTTCCAAAAAACTTCTGGTTTGCTGAAATCTCAGCAAACATTTTTTCAAAAAATCTTGATGATACTTGGTGGTAATGATCAGTTCACTAAGCCCACTTGGCTGCCCAATTTTCACTCTTCTAGGTTCAAGCGTTCGTTTCCAGTAACACTTTGAATTTTTAGGTTTCACTCTGTTTTCTGTTATATAGATAGATGTCTTTGAAACTCTAAATCAAACACGGTTTGTGCTAGCTCTTTGAAACTTGACCAAATGAAGTAGTTCTAAGTTCTATCTCTATGGTTTGTTTCCTCTTGAAGTACCCCATGCAGAGACTGGCGAAAAACACTTTCGTTTGAAAGGGGTTGCCAAGCTTCCAAAAAACTACTAGTTTGCTGAAATCTCAGCAAACATTTTTTCACCAAATCTTGATGATACTTGGTGGTAATGATCAGTTCACTAATCCCACTTGGCTGCCCAACTTTCACTCTTCTAGGTTCAAGCGTTCGTTTCCAGTAACAGTTTGAATTTTTAGGTTTCACTCTGTTTTCTCCTACATAGATAGCTGTGTTTGAAACTCTAAATCAAACACGGTTTGTGCTAGCTCCGTGAAACTTGACCAAATGAAGTAGTTCTAAGTTCTATCTCTATGGTTTGTTTCCTCTTGAAGTATCCCATGCAGAGACTGGGGAAAAACACTTTCATTTGAAAGGGGTTGCCAAGCTTCCAAAAAACTACTAGTTTGCTGAAATCTCAGCAAACATTTTTTCACCAAATCTTGATGATACTTGGTGGTAATGATCAGTTCACTAAGCCCACTTGGCTGCCCAACTTTCACTCTTCTAGGTTCAAGCGTTCGTTTCCAGGAACAGTTTGAATTTTTAGGTTTCACTCTGTTTTCTGTTATATAGATAGATGTCTCGAAACTCTAAATCAAACACGGTTTGTGCTAGCTCCGTGAAACTTGACAAAATGAAGTAGTTCTAAGTTCTATCTCTATGGTTTGTTTCCTCTTGAAGTACCCCCTGCAGAGACTGGCGAAGAACACTTTCGTTTGAAAGGGGTTGCCAAGCTTCCAAAAAACTACTAGTTTGCTGAAATCTCAGCAAACATTTTTTCACCAAATCTTGATGATACTTGGTGGTAATGATCAGTTCATTAAGCCCACTTGGCTGCCCAACTTTCACTCTTCTAGGTTCAAGCGTTCGTTTCCAGGAACAGTTTGAATTTTTCGGTTTCACTCTGTTTTCTGTTATATAGATAGATGTGTTTGAAACTCTAAATCAAACACGGTTTGTGCTAGCTCCGTGAAACTTGACAAAATGAAGTAGTTCTAAGTTCTATCTCTATGGTTTGTTTCCTCTTGAAGTACCCCATGCAGAGACTGGCGAAGAACACTTTCGTTTGAAAGGGGTTGCCAAGCTTCCAAAAAACTACTAGTTTGCTGATATCTCAGCAAACATTTTTTCACCAAATCTTGATGATACTTGGTGGTAATGATCAGTTCACTAAGCCCACTTGGCTGCTTAATTTTCACTCTCCTACGTTCAAGCGTTCGTTTCCAGTAACACTTTGACATTTTAGGTTTCACTCTGTTTTCTGCTATATAGATAGATGTGTTTGAAACTCTAAATCAAACACGGTTTGTGCTAGCTCCTTGAAACTTGACCAAATGAAGTAGTTCTAAGTTCTATCTCTATGGTTTGTTTCCTCTTGAAGTATCCCATGCAGAGACTGGCGAAAAACACTTTCATTTGAAAGGGGTTGCCAAGCTTCCAAAAAACTACTAGTTTGCTGAAATCTCAGCAAATATTTTTTCACCAAATCTTGATGATACTTGGTGGTAATGATCAGTTCACTAAGCCCACTTGGCTGCCCAACTTTCACTCTTCTAGGTTCAAGCGTTCGTTTCCAGTAACAGTTTGAATTTTTAGGTTTCACTCTGTTTTCTGCTATATAGATAGATGTCTCGAAACTCTAAATCAAACACGGTTTGTGCTAGCTCCGTGAAACTTGACAAAATGAAGTAGTTCTAAGTTCTATCTCTATGGTTTGTTTCCTCTTGAAGTACCCCATGCAGAGACTGGCGAAAAAAACTTTCGTTTGAAAGGGGTTGCCAAGCTTCCAAAAAACTACTAGTTTGCTGAAATCTCAGCAAACATTTTTTCACCAAATCTTGATGATACTTGGTGGTAATGATCAGTTCACTAATCCCACTTGGCTGCCCAACTTTCACTCTTCTAGGTTCAAGCGTTCGTTTCCAGTAACAGTTTGAATTTTTAGGTTTCACTCTGTTTTCTGTCATATAGATAGATGTGTTTGAAACTCTAAATCAAACACCGTTTGTGCTAGCTCCGTGAAACTTGACAAAATGAAGTAGTTCTAAGTTCTATCTCTATGGTTTGTTTCCTCTTGAAGTACCCCATGCAGAGACTGGCGAAGAACACTTTCGTTTGAAAGGGGTTGCCAAGCTTCCAAAAAACTTCTCGTTTGCTGAAATCTCAGCAAACATTTTTTCACCAAATCTTGATGATACTTGGTGGTAATGATCAGTTCACTAAGCCCACTTGGCTGCCCAATTTTCACTCTTCTAGGTTCAAGCGTTCGTTTCCAGTAACACTTTGAATTTTTAGGTTTCACTCTGTTTTCTGCTATATAGATAGATGTGTTTGAAACTCTAAATCAAACACGGTTTGTGCTAGCTCCGTGAAACTTGACAAAATGAAGTAGTTCTAAGTTCTATCTCTATGGTTTGTTTCCTCTTGAAGTACCCCATGCAGAGAATGGCGAAAAACACTTTCGTTTGAAAGGGGTTGCCAAGCTTCCAAAAAACTACTAGTTTGCTGAAATCTCAGCAAACATTTTTTCACCAAATCTTGATGATACTTGGTGGTAATGATCAGTTCACTAATCTCACTTGGCTGCCCAACTTTCACACTTCTAGGTTCAAGCGTTCGTTTCCAGTAACAGTTTGAATTTTTAGGTTTCACTCTGTTTTCTGTTATATAGATAGATGTGTTTGAAACTCTAAATCAAACACGGTTTGTGCTAGCTCCGTGAAACTTGACAAAATGAAGTAGTTCTAAGTTCTATCTCTATGGTTTGTTTCCTCTTG
Source organism: Callospermophilus lateralis (assembly GCF_048772815.1). Classification (NCBI taxonomy): domain Eukaryota; kingdom Metazoa; phylum Chordata; class Mammalia; order Rodentia; family Sciuridae; genus Callospermophilus; species Callospermophilus lateralis. The sequence goes on from NW_027515647.1 coordinate 58,692, forward strand.
AAGTACCCCATGCAGAGACTGGCGAAGAACACTTTCGTTTGAAAGGGGTTGCCAAGCTTCCAAAAAACTACTAGTTTGCTGAAATCTCAGCAAACATTTTTTCACCAAATCTTGATGATACTTGGTGGTAATGATCAGTTCACTAATCCCACTTGGCTGCCCAACTTTCACTCTTCTAGGTTCAAGCGTTCGTTTCCAGTAACAGTTTGAATTTGTAGGTTTCACTCTGTTTTCTGTCATATAGATAGATGTGTTTGAAACTCTAAATCAAACACGGTTTGTGCTAGCTCCGTGAAACTTGACAAAATGAAGTAGTTCTAAGTTCTATCTCTATGGTTTGTTTCCTCTTGAAGTACCCCATGCAGAGACTGGCGAAGAACACTTTCATTTCAAAGGGTTGCCAAGCTTCCAAAAAACTTCTCGTTTGCTGAAATCTCAGCAAACATTTTTTCACCAAAACTTGATGATACTTGGTGGTAATGATCAGTTCACTAAGCCCACTTGGATGCCCAATTTTCACTCTTCTAGGTTCAAGCGTTCGTTTCCAGTAACACTTTGAATTTTTAGGTTTCACTCTGTTTTCTGTTATATAGATAGATGTCTTTGAAACTCTAAATCAAACACGGTTTGTGCTAGCTCTTTGAAACTTGACCAAATGAAGTAGTTGTAAGTTCTATCTCTATGGTTTGTTTCCTCTTGAAGTACCCCATGCAGAGACTGGCGAAAAACACTTTCGTTTGAAAGGGGTTGCCAAGCTTCCAAAAAACTACTAGTTTGCTGAAATCTCAGCAAACTTTTTTTCACCAAATCTTGATGATACTTGGTGGTAATGATCAGTTCACTAATCCCACTTGGCTGCCCAACTTTCACTCTTCTAGGTTCAAGCGTTCGTTTCCAGTAACAGTTTGAATTTTTAGGTTTCACTCTGTTTTCTCCTACATAGATAGCTGTGTTTGAAACTCTAAATCAAACACGGTTTGTGCTAGCTCCGTGAAACTTGACCAAATGAAGTAGTTCTAAGTTCTATCTCTATGGTTTGTTTCCTCTTGAAGTATCCCATGCAGAGACTGGGGAAAAACACTTTCATTTGAAAGGGGTTGCCAAGCTTCCAAAAAACTACTAGTTTGCTGAAATCTCAGCAAACATTTTTTCACCAAATCTTGATGATACTTGGTGGTAATGATCAGTTCACTAAGCCCACTTGGCTGCCCAACTTTCACTCTTCTAGGTTCAAGCGTTCGTTTCCAGGAACAGTTTGAATTTTTAGGTTTCACTCTGTTTTCTGTTATATAGATAGATGTCTCGAAACTCTAAATCAAACACGGTTTGTGCTAGCTCCGTGAAACTTGACAAAATGAAGTAGTTCTAAGTTCTATCTCTATGGTTTGTTTCCTCTTGAAGTACCCCCTGCAGAGACTGGCGAAGAACACTTTCGTTTGAAAGGGGTTGCCAAGCTTCCAAAAAACTACTAGTTTGCTGAAATCTCAGCAAACATTTTTTCACCAAATCTTGATGATACTTGGTGGTAATGATCAGTTCATTAAGCCCACTTGGCTGCCCAACTTTCACTCTTCTAGGTTCAAGCGTTCGTTTCCAGGAACAGTTTGAATTTTTCGGTTTCACTCTGTTTTCTGTTATATAGATAGATGTGTTTGAAACTCTAAATCAAACACGGTTTGTGGTAGCTCCGTGAAACTTGACAAAATGAAGTAGTTCTAAGTTCTATCTCTATGGTTTGTTTCCTCTTGAAGTACCCCATGCAGAGACTGGCGAAGAACACTTTCGTTTGAAAGGGGTTGCCAAGCTTCCAAAAAACTACTAGTTTGCTGATATCTCAGCAAACATTTTTTCACCAAATCTTGATGATTCTTGGTGGTAATGATCAGTTCACTAAGCCCACTTGGCTGCTTAATTTTCACTCTTCTACGTTCAAGCGTTCGTTTCCAGTAAAACTTTGACTTTTTAGGTTTCACTCTGTTTTCTGCTATATAGATAGATGTGTTTGAAACTCTAAATCAAACACGGTTTGTGCTAGCTCCTTGAAACTTGAGCAAATGAAGTAGTTCTAAGTTCTATCTCTATGGTTTTTTTCCCCTTGAAGTACCCCATGCAGAGACTGGCGAAACACACTTTCGTTTAAAGGGGTTGCCAAGCTTCCAAAAAACTACTCGTTTGATGAAATCTCAGCAAAAATTTTTTCACCAAAACTTGATGATACTTGGTGGTAATGATCAGTTCACTAAGCCCACTTGGCTGCCCAATTTTTACTCTTCTAGGTTCAAGGGTTCGTTTCCAGTAACACTTTGAAATTTTAGGTTTCACTCTGTTTTCTGCTATATAGATAGATGTCTTTGAAACTCTAAATCAAACACGGTTTGTGCTAGCTCTTTGAAACTTGACCAAATGAAGTAGTTGTAAGTTCTATCTCTATGGTTTGTTTCCTCTTGAAGTACCCCATGCAGAGACTGGCGAAAAACACTTTCGTTTGAAAGGGGTTGCCAAGCTTCCAAAAAACTACTAGTTTGCTGAAATCTCAGCAAACATTTTTTCACCAAATCTTGATGATACTTGGTGGTAATGATCAGTTCACTAATCCCACTTGGCTGCCCAACTTTCACTCTTCTAGGTTCAAGCGTTCGTTTCCAGTAACAGTTTGAATTTTTAGGTTTCACTCTGTTTTCTGTCATATAGATAGATGTGTTTGAAACTCTAAATCAAACACGGTTTGTGCTAGCTCCGTGAAACTTGACATAGATAGCTGTGTTTGGAATTCTAAAACAAACACGGTTTGTGCATGCTCCTTGAAACTTGACAAAATGAAGTAGTTCTAAGTTCTATCTCTATGGTTTGTTTCCTCTTGAAGTACCCCATGCAGAGACTGGCGAAGAACACTTTCGTTTGAAAGGGGTTGCCAAGCTTCCAAAAAACTTCTCGTTTGCTGAAATCTCAGCAAACATTTTTTCACCAAATCTTGATGATACTTGGTGGTAATGATCAGTTCACTAAGCCCACTTGGCTGCCCAATTTTCACTCTTCTAGGTTCAAGCGTTCGTTTCCAGTAACACTTTGAATTTTTAGGTTTCACTCTGTTTTCTGCTATATAGATAGATGTGTTTGAAACTCTAAATCAAACACGGTTTGTGCTAGCTCCTTGAAACTTGACAAAATGAAGTAGTTCTAAGTTCTATCTCTATGGTTTGTTTCCTCTTGAAGTACCCCATGCAGAGAATGGCGAAAAACACTTTCGTTTGAAAGGGGTTGCCAAGCTTCCAAAAAACTACTAGTTTGCTGAAATCTCAGCAAACATTTTTTCACCAAATCTTGATGATACTTGGTGGTAATGATCAGTTCACTAATCTCACTTGGCTGCCCAACTTTCACACTTCTAGGTTCAAGCGTTCGTTTCCAGTAACAGTTTGAATTTTTAGGTTTCACTCTGTTTTCTGTTATATAGACAGATGTGTTTGAAACTGTAAATCAAACACGGTTTGTGCTAGCTCCGTGAAACTTGACAAAATGAAGTAGTTCTAAGTTCTATCTCTATGGTTTGTTTCCTCTTGAAGTACCACATGCAGAGACTGGCGAAGAACACTTTCGTTTGAAAGGGGTTGCCAAGCTTCCAAAAAACTACTAGTTTGCTGAAATCTCAGCAAACATTTTTTCACCAAATCTTGATGATACTTGGTGGTAATGATCAGTTCACTAATCCCACTTGGCTGCCCAACTTTCACTCTTCTAGGTTCAAGCGTTCGTTTCCAGTAACAGTTTGAATTTGTAGGTTTCACTCTGTTTTCTGTCATATAGATAGATGTGTTTGAAACTCTAAATCAAACACGGTTTGTGCTAGCTCCGTGAAACTTGACAAAATGAAGTAGTTCTAAGTTCTATCTCTATGGTTTGTTTCCTCTTGAAGTACCCCATGCAGAGACTGGCGAAGAACACTTTCGTTTGAAAGGGGTTGCCAAGCTTCCAAAAAACTTCTCGTTTGCTGAAATCTCAGCAAACATTTTTTCACCAAATCTTGATGATACTTGGTGGTAATGATCAGTTCACTAAGCCCACTTGGCTGCCCAATTTTCACTCTTCTAGGTTCAAGCGTTCGTTTCCAGTAACACTTTGAATTTTTAGGTTTCACTCTGTTTTCTGTTATATAGATAGATGTGTTTGAAACTCTAAATCAAACACGGTTTGTGCTAGCTCCGTGAAACTTGACAAAATGAAGTAGTTCTAAGTTCTATCTCTATGGTTTGTTTCCTCTTGAAGTACCCCATGCAGAGACTGGCGAAGAACACTTTCATTTGAAAGGGGTTGCCAAGCTTCCAAAAAACTTCTCGTTTGCTGAAATCTCAGCAAACATTTTTTCAAAAAATCTTGATGATACTTGGTGGTAATGATCAGTTCACTAAGCCCACTTGGCTGCCCAATTTTCACTCTTCTAGGTTCAAGCGTTCGTTTCCAGTAACACTTTGAATTTTTAGGTTTCACTCTGTTTTCTGTTATATAGATAGATGTGTTTGAAACTCTAAATCAAACACGGTTTGTGCTAGCTCCTTGAAACTTGACAAAATGAAGTAGTTCTAAGTTCTATCTCTATGGTTTGTTTCCTCTTGAAGTACCCCATGCAGAGACTGGCGAAAAACACTTTCGTTTGAAAGGGGTTGCCAAGCTTCCAAAAAACTTCTCGTTTGCTGAAATCTCAGCAAACATTTTTTCACCAAATCTTGATGATACTTGGTGGTAATGATCAGTTCACTAAGCCCACTTGGCTGCCCAATTTTCACTCTTCTAGGTTCAAGCGTTCGTTTCCAGTAACACTTTGAATTTTTAGGTTTCACTCTGTTTTCTGTTATATAGATAGATGTGTTTGAAACTCTAAATCAAACACGGTTTGTGCTAGCTCCTTGAAACTTGACAAAATGAAGTAGTTCTAAGTTCTATCTCTATGGTTTGTTTCCTCTTGAAGTACCCCATGCAGAGACTGGCGAAAAACACTTTCGTTTGAAAGGGGTTGCCAAGCTTCCAAAAAACTACTAGTTTGCTGAAATCTCAGCAAACATTTTTTCACCAAATCTTGATGATACTTGGTGGTAATGATCAGTTCACTAATCCCACTTGGCTGCCCAACTTTCACTCTTCTAGGTTCAAGCGTTCGTTTCCAGTAACAGTTTGAATTTTTAGGTTTCACTCTGTTTTCTGTTATATAGATAGATGTGTTTGAAACTCTAAATCAAACACGGTTTGTGCTAGCTCCGTCAAACTTGACAAAATGAAGTAGTTCTAAGTTCTATCTCTATGGTTTGTTTCCTCTTGAAGTACCCCATGCAGAGACTGGCGAAGAACACTTTCGTTTGAAAGGGGTTGCCAAGCTTCCAAAAAACTACTAGATTGCTGAAATCTCAGCAAACATTTTTTTCACCAAAACTTGATGATACTTGGTGGTAATGATCAGTTCAGTAAGCCCACTTGGCTGCCCAATTTTCACTCTTCTAGGTTCAAGCGTTCGTTTCCAGTATCACTTTGAATTTTTAGGTTTCACTCTGTTTTCTGCTATATAGATAGATGTGTTTGAAACTCTAAATCAAACACGGTTTGTGCTAGCTCCTTGAAACTTGAGCAAATGAAGTAGTTCTAAGTTCTATCTCTATGCTTTGTTTACTCTTGAAGTACCCCATGCAGAGACTGGCGAAAAACACTTTCATTTGAAAGGGGTTGCCAAGCTTCCAAAAAACTACTAGTTTCCTGAAATCTCAGCAAACATTTTTTCACCAAATCTTGATGATACTTGGTGGTAATGATTAGTTCACTAAGCCCACTTGGCTGCCCAATTTTCACTCTTCTAGGTTCAAGCGTTCGTTTCCAGTAACAGTTTGAATTTCTAGGTTTTACTCTGTTTTCTGCTATATACATAGATGTGTTTGAAACTCTAAATCAAACACGGTTTGTGCTACCTCCGTGAAACTTGACAAAATGAAGTAGTTCTAAGTTCTATCTCTATGGTTTGTTTCCTCTTGAAGTACCCCATGCAGAGACTGGCGAATAACACTTTCGTTTGAAAGGGGTTGCCAAGCTTCCAAAAAACTACTAGTTTGCTGAAATCTCAGCAAACATTTTTTCACCAAATCTTGATGATACGTGGTGGTAATGATCAGTTCACTAATCCCACTTGGCTGCCCAACTTTCACTCTTCTAGGTTCAAGCGTTCGTTTCCAGTAACAGTTTGAATTTTTAGGTTTCACTATGTTTTCTGTTATATAGATAGATGTCTTTGAAACTCTAAATCAAACACGGTTTGTGCTAGCTCCTTGAAACTTGACAAAATGAAGTAGTTCTAAGTTCTATCTCTATGGTTTGTTTCCTCTTGAAGTACCCCATGCAGAGACTGGCGAAAAACACTTTCGTTTGAAAGGGGTTGCCAAGCTTCCAAAAAACTACTCGTTTGCTGAAATCTCAGCAAACATTTTTTCACCAAATCTTGATGATACTTGGTGGTAATGATCAGTTCACTAAGCCCACTTGGCTGCCCAACTTTCACTCTTCTAGGTTCAATCGTTCGTTTCCAGTAACAGTTTGAATTTTTAGGTTTCACTCTGTTTTCTGCTATATAGATAGATGTCTTTGAAACTCTAAATCAAACACGGTTTGTGCTAGCTCCGTGAAACTTGACAAAATGAAGTAGTTCTAAGTTCTGTCTCTATGGTTTGTTTTCTCTTGAAGTACCCCATGCAGAGACTGGCGAAGAACACTTTCGTTTGAAAGGGGTTGCCAAGCTTCCAAAAAACTTCTCGTTTGCTGAAATCTCAGCAATCATTTTTTCACCAAATCTTGATGATACTTGGTGGTAATGATCACTTCACTAAGCCCACTTGGCTGCCCAATTTTCACTCTTCTAGGTTCAAGCGTTCGTTTCCAGTAACACTTTGAATTTTTAGGTTTCACTCTGTTTTCTGCTATATAGATAGATGTGTTTGAAACTCTAAATCAAACACGGTTTGTGCTAGCTCCTTGAAACTTGACAAAATGAAGTAGTTCTAAGTTCTGTCTCTATGGTTTGTTTCCTCTTGAAGTACCCCATGCAGAGACTGGCGAAGAACACTTTCGTTTGAAAGGGGTTGCCAAGCTTCCAAAAAACTTCTCGTTTGCTGAAATCTCAGCAAACATTTTTTCACCAAATCTTGATGATACTTGGTGGTAATGATCAGTTCACTAAGCCCACTTGGCTGCCCAATTTTCACTCTTCTAGGTTCAAGCGTTCGTTTCAAGTAACAGTTTGAATTGTTAGGTTTCACTCTGTTTTCTGCTATATAGATAGATGTGTTTGAAACTCTAAATCAAACACGGTTTGTGCTAGCTCCGTGAAACTTGACAAAATGAAGTAGTTCTAAGTTCTATCTCTATGGTTTGTTTCCTCTTGAAGTACCCCATGCAGAGACTGGCGAAGAACACTTTCGTTTGAAAGGGGTTGCCAAGCTTCCAAAAAACTACTAGTTTGCTGAAATCTCAGCAAACATTTTTTCACCAAATCTTGATGATACTTGGTGGTAATGATCAGTTCACTAATCCCACTTGGCTGCCCAACTTTCACTCTTCTAGGTTCAAGCGTTCGTTTCCAGTAACAGTTTGAATTTTTAGGTTTCACTCTGTTTTCTGTCATATAGATAGATGTGTTTGAAACTCTAAATCAAACACGGTTTGTGCTAGCTCCTTGAAACTTGAGCAAATGAAGTAGTTCTAAGTTCTATCTCTATGGTTTGTTTCCTCTTGAAGTACCCCATGCAGAGACTGGCGAAAAACACTTTCGTTTTAAAGGGGTTGCCAATCTTCCAAAAAACTACTAGTTTGCTGAAATCTCAGCAAACATTTTTTCACCAAAACTTGATGATACTTGGTGGTAATGATCAGTTCACTAAGCCCACTTGGCTGCCCAATTTTTACTCTTCTAGGTTCAAGCGTTCGTTTCCAGTAACACTTTGAAATTTTAGGTTTCACTCTGTTTTCTGCTATATAGATAGATGTCTTTGAAACTCTAAATCAAACACGGTTTGTGCTAGCTCCTTGAAACTTGACAAAATGAAGTAGTTGTAAGTTCTATCTCTATGGTTTGTTTCCTCTTGAAGTACCCCATGCAGAGACTGGCGAAAAACACTTTCGTTTGAAAGGGGTTGCCAAGCTTCCAAAAAACTACTAGTTTGCTGAAATCTCAGCAAACATTTTTTCACCAAATCTTGATGATACTTGGTGGTAATGATCAGTTCACTAATCCCACTTGGCTGCCCAATTTTTATTCTTCTAGGTTAAAGCATTCGTTTCCAGTAACAGTTTGAATTTTTAGGTTTCACTCTGTTTTCTCCTACATAGATAGCTGTGTTTGGAATTCTAAATCAAACACGGTTTGTGCTAGCTCCTTGAAACTTGACCAAATGAAGTAGTTCTAAGTTCTATCTCTATGGTTTGTTTCCTCTTGAAGTACCCCATGCAGATACTGGCGAAAAACACTTTCATTTGAAAGGGGTTGCCAAGCTTCCAAAAAACTACTAGTTTGCTGAAATCTCAGCAAACATTTTTTCACCAAATCTTGATGATACTTGGTGGTAATGATCAGTTCAATAATCCCACTTGGCTGCCCAACTTTCACTCTTCTAGGTTCAAGCGTTCGTTTCCAATAACAGTTTGAATTTTTAGGTTTCACTCTGTTTTCTGTTATATAGATAGATGTGTTTGAAACTCTAAATCAAACACGGTTTGTGCTAGCTCCGTGAAACTTGACAAAATGAAGTAGTTCTAAGTTCTATCTCTATGGTTTGTTTCCTCTTGAAGTACCCCATGCAGAGACTGGCGAAAAACACTTTCGTTTGAAAGGGGTTGCCAAGCTTCCAAAAAACTTCTCGTTTGCTGAAATCTCAGCAAACATTTTTTCACCAAATCTTGATGATACTTGGTGGTAATGATCAGTTCACTAATCCCACTTGGCTGCCCAACTTTCACTCTTCTAGGTTCAAGCGTTCGTTTCCAGTAACAGTTTGAATTTTTAGGTTTCACTCTGTTTTCTGTTATATAGATAGATGTGTTTGAAACTCTAAATCAAACACGGTTTGTGCTAGCTCCGTGAAACTTGACAAAATGAAGTAGTTCTAAGTTCTATCTCTATGGTTTGTTTCCTCTTGAAGTACCCCATGCAGAGACTGGCGAAGAACACTTTCGTTTGAAAGGGGTTGCCAAGCTTCCAAAAAACTACTAGTTTGCTGAAATCTCAGCAAACATTTTTTTCACCAAAACTTGATGATACTTGGTGGTAATGATCAGTTCAGTAAGCCCACTTGGCTGCCCAATTTTCACTCTTCTAGGTTCAAGCGTTCGTTTCCAGTAACACTTTGAATTTTTAGGTTTCACTCTGTTTTCTGCTATATAGATAGATGTGTTTGAAACTCTAAATCAAACACGGTTTGTGCTAGCTCCTTGAAACTTGAGCAAATGAAGTAGTTCTAAGTTCTATCTCTATGCTTTGTTTACTCTTGAAGTACCCCATGCAGAGACTGGCGAAAAACACTTTCATTTGAAAGGGGTTGCCAAGCTTCCAAAAAACTACTAGTTTCCTGAAATCTCAGCAAACATTTTTTCACCAAATCTTGATGATACTTGGTGGTAATGATTAGTTCACTAAGCCCACTTGGCTGCCCAATTTTCACTCTTCTAGGTTCAAGCGTTCGTTTCCAGTAACAGTTTGAAATTTTAGGTTTCACTCTGTTTTCTGCTATATACATAGATGTGTTTGAAACTCTAAATCAAACACGGTTTGTGCTACCTCCGTGAAACTTGACAAAATGAAGTAGTTCTAAGTTCTATCTCTATGGTTTGTTTCCTCTTGAAGTACCCCATGCAGAGACTGGCGAAAAACACTTTCGTTTGAAAGGGGTTGCCAAGCTTCCAAAAAACTACTAGTTTGCTGAAATCTCAGCAAACATTTTTTCACCAAATCTTGATGATACTTGGTGGTAATGATCAGTTCACTAATCCCACTTGGCTGCCCAACTTTCACTCTTCTAGGTTCAAGCGTTCGTTTCCAGTAACAGTTTGAATTTTTAGGTTTCACTATGTTTTCTGTTATATAGATAGATGTCTTTGAAACTCTAAATCAAACACGGTTTGTGCTAGCTCCTTGATACTTGACAAAATGAAGTAGTTCTAAGTTCTATCTCTATGGTTTGTTTCCTCTTGAAGTAAACCATGCAGAGACTGGCGAAAAACACTTTCGTTTGAAAGGGGTTGCCAAGCTTCCAAAAAACTACTCGTTTGCTGAAATCTCAGCAAACATTTTTTCACCAAATCTTGATGATACTTGGTGGTAATGATCAGTTCACTAAGCCCACTTGGCTGCCCAACTTTCACTCTTCTAGGTTCAAGCGTTCGTTTCCAGTAACAGTTTGAATTTTTAGGTTTCACTCTGTTTTCTGCTATATAGATAGATGTCTTTGAAACTCTAAATCAAACACGGTTTGTGCTAGCTCCGTCAAACTTGACAAAATGAAGTAGTTCTAAGTTCTATCTCTATGGTTTGTTTCCTCTTGAAGTACCCCATGCAGAGACTGGCGAAGAACACTTTCGTTTGAAAGGGGTTGCCAAGCTTCCAAAAAACTACTAGTTTGCTGAAATCTAAGCAAACATTTTTTTCACCAAAACTTGATGATACTTGGTGGTAATGATCAGTTCAGTAAGCCCACTTGGCTGCCCAATTTTCATTCTTCTAGGTTCAAGCGTTCGTTTCCAGTAACACTTTGAATTTTTAGGTTTCACTCTGTTTTCTGCTATATAGATAGATGTGTTTGAAACTCTAAATCAAACACGGTTTGTGCTAGCTCCTTGAAACTTGAGCAAACAAAGTAGTTCTAAGTTCTATCTCTATGCTTTGTTTACTCTTGAAGTACCCCATGCAGAGACTGGCGAAAAACACTTTCATTTGAAAGGGGTTGCCAAGCTTCCAAAAAACTACTAGTTTCCTGAAATCTCAGCAAACATTTTTTCACCAAATCTTGATGATACTTGGTGGTAATGATTAGTTCACTAAGCCCACTTGGCTGCCCAATTTTCACTCTTCTAGGTTCAAGCGTTCGTTTCCAGTAACAGTTTGAAATTTTAGGTTTCACTCTGTTTTCTGCTATATACATAGATGTGTTTGAAACTCTAAATCAAACACGGTTTGTGCTACCTCCGTGAAACTTGACAAAATGAAGTAGTTCTAAGTTCTATCTCTATGGTTTGTTTCCTCTTGAAGTACCCCATGCAGAGACTGGCGAAAAACACTTTCGTTTGAAAGGGGTTGCCAAGCTTCCAAAAAACTACTAGTTTGCTGAAATCTCAGCAAACATTTTTTCACCAAATCTTGATGATACTTGGTGGTAATGATCAGTTCACTAATCCCACTTGGCTGCCCAACTTTCACTCTTCTAGGTTCAAGCGTTCGTTTCCAGTAACAGTTTGAATTTTTAGGTTTCACTATGTTTTCTGTTATATAGATAGATGTCTTTGAAACTTTAAATCAAACACGGTTTGTGCTAGCTCCTTGAAACTTGACAAAATGAAGTAGTTCTAAGTTCTATCTCTATGGTTTGTTTCCTCTTGAAGTACCCCATGCAGAGACTGGCGAAAAACACTTTCGTTTGAAAGGGGTTGCCAAGCTTCCAAAAAACTACTCGTTTGCTGAAATCTCAGCAAACATTTTTTCACCAAATCTTGATGATACTTGGTGGTAATGATCAGTTCACTAAGCCCACTTGGCTGCCCAACTTTCACTCTTCTAGGTTCAAGCGTTCGTTTCCAGTAACAGTTTGAATTTTTAGGTTTCACTCTGTTTTCTGCTATATAGATAGATGTCTTTGAAACTCTAAATCAAACACGGTTTGTGCTAGCTCCGTGAAACTTGACAAAATGAAGTAGTTCTAAGTTCTGTCTCTATGGTTTGTTTCCTCTTGAAGTACCCCATGAGAGACTGGCGAAGAACACTTTCGTTTGAAAGGGGTTGCCAAGCTTCTAAAAAACTTCTCGTTTGCTGAAATCTCAGCAATCATTTTTTCACCAAATCTTGATGATACTTGGTGGTAATGATCACTTCACTAAGCCCACTTGGCTGCCCAATTTTCACTCTTCTAGGTTCAAGCGTTCGTTTCCAGTAACACTTTGAATTTTTAGGTTTCACTTTGTTTTCTGCTATATAGATAGATGTGTTTGAAACTCTAAATCAAACACGGTTTGTGCTAGCTCCTTGAAACTTGACAAAATGAAGTAGTTCTAAGTTCTGTCTCTATGGTTTGTTTCCTCTTGAAGTACCCCATGCAGAGACTGGCGAAGAACACTTTCGTTTGAAAGGGGTTGCCAAGCTTCCAAAAAACTTCTGGTTTGCTGAAATCTCAGCAAACATTTTTTCACCAAATCTTGATGATACTTGGTGGTAATGATCAGTTCACAAAGCCCACTTGGCTGCCCAATTTTCACTCTTCTAGGTTCAAGCGTTCGTTTCCAGTAACAGTTTGAATTGTTAGGTTTCACTCTGTTTTCTGCTATATAGATAGATGTGTTTGAAACTCTACATCAAACACGGTTTGTGCTAGCTCCGTGAAACTTGACAAAATGAAGTAGTTCTAAGTTCTATCTCTATGGTTTGTTTCCTCTTGAAGTACCCCATGCAGAGACTGGCGAAGAACACTTTCGTTTGAAAGGGGTTGCCAAGCTTCCAAAAAACTACTAGTTTGCTGAAATCTCAGCAAACATTTTTTCACCAAATCTTGATGATACTTGGTGGTAATGATCAGTTCACTAATCCCACTTGGCTGCCCAACTTTCACTCTTCTAGGTTCAAGCGTTCGTTTCCAGTAACAGTTTGAATTTTTAGGTTTCACTCTGTTTTCTGTCATATAGATAGATGTGTTTGAAACTCTAAATCAAACACGGTTTGTGCTAGCTCCGTGAAACTTGACAAAATGAAGTAGTTCTAAGTTCTATCTCTATGGTTTGTTTCCTCTTGAAGTACCCCATGCAGAGACTGGCGAAGAACACTTTCGTTTGAAAGGGGTTGCCAAGCTTCCAAAAAACTTCTCGTTTGCTGAAATCTCAGCAAACATTTTTTCACCAAATCTTGATGATACTTGGTGGTAATGATCAGTTCACTAAGCCCACTTGGCTGCCCAATTTTCACTCTTCTAGGTTCAAGCGTTCGTTTCCAGTAACACTTTGAATTTTTAGGTTTCACTCTGTTTTCTGCTATATAGATAGATGTGTTTGAAACTCTAAATCAAACACGGTTTGTGCTAGCTCCTTGAAACTTGAGCAAATGAAGAAGTTCTAAGTTCTATCTCTATGGTTTGTTTCCTCTTGAAGTACCCCATGCAGAGACTGGCGAAAAACACTTTCGTTTTAAAGGGGTTGCCAATCTTCCAAAAAACTACTAGTTTGCTGAAATCTCAGCAAACATTTTTTCACCAAAACTTGATGATACTTGGTGGTAATGATCAGTTCACTAAGCCCACTTGGCTGCCCAATTTTTACTCTTCTAGGTTCAAGCGTTCGTTTCCAGTAACACTTTGAAATTTTAGGTTTCACTCTGTTTTCTGCTATATAGATAGATGTCTTTGAAACTCTAAATCAAACACGGTTTGTGCTAGCTCCTTGAAACTTGACAAAATGAAGTAGTTGTAAGTTCTATCTCTATGGTTTGTTTCCTCTTGAAGTACCCCATGCAGAGACTGGCGAAAAACACTTTCGTTTGAAAGGGGTTGCCAAGCTTCCAAAAAACTACTAGTTTGCTGAAATCTCAGCAAACATTTTTTCACCAAATCTTGATGATACTTGGTGGTAATGATCAGTTCACTAATCCCACTTGGCTGCCCAATTTTTATTCTTCTAGGTTAAAGCATTCGTTTCCAGTAACAGTTTGAATTTTTAGGTTTCACTCTGTTTTCTCCTACATAGATAGCTGTGTTTGGAATTCTAAATCAAACACGGTTTGTGCTAGCTCCTTGAAACTTGACCAAATGAAGTAGTTCTAAGTTCTATCTCTATGGTTTGTTTCCTCTTGAAGTACCCCATGCAGATACTGGCGAAAAACACTTTCATTTGAAAGGGGTTGCCAAGCTTCCAAAAAACTACTAGTTTGCTGAAATCTCAGCAAACATTTTTTCACCAAATCTTGATGATACTTGGTGGTAATGATCAGTTCAATAATCCCACTTGGCTGCCCAACTTTCACTCTTCTAGGTTCAAGCGTTCGTTTCCAATAACAGTTTGAATTTTTAGGTTTCACTCTGTTTTCTGTTATATAGATAGATGTGTTTGAAACTCTAAATCAAACACGGTTTGTGCTAGCTCCGTGAAACTTGACAAAATGAAGTAGTTCTAAGTTCTATCTCTATGGTTTGTTTCCTCTTGAAGTACCCCATGCAGAGACTGGCGAAAAACACTTTCGTTTGAAAGGGGTTGCCAAGCTTCCAAAAAACTTCTCGTTTGCTGAAATCTCAGCAAACATTTTTTCACCAAATCTTGATGATACTTGGTGGTAATGATCAGTTCACTAATCCCACTTGGCTGCCCAACTTTCACTCTTCTAGGTTCAAGCGTTCGTTTCCAGTAACAGTTTGAATTTTTAGGTTTCACTCTGTTTTCTGTTATATAGATAGATGTGTTTGAAACTCTAAATCAAACACGGTTTGTGCTAGCTCCGTGAAACTTGACAAAATGAAGTAGTTCTAAGTTCTATCTCTATGGTTTGTTTCCTCTTGAAGTACCCCATGCAGAGACTGGCGAAGAACACTTTCGTTTGAAAGGGGTTGCCAAGCTTCCAAAAAACTACTAGTTTGCTGAAATCTCAGCAAACATTTTTTTCACCAAAACTTGATGATACTTGGTGGTAATGATCAGTTCAGTAAGCCCACTTGGCTGCCCAATTTTCACTCTTCTAGGTTCAAGCGTTCGTTTCCAGTAACACTTTGAATTTTTAGGTTTCACTCTGTTTTCTGCTATATAGATAGATGTGTTTGAAACTCTAAATCAAACACGGTTTGTGCTAGCTCCTTGAAACTTGAGCAAATGAAGTAGTTCTAAGTTCTATCTCTATGCTTTGTTTACTCTTGAAGTACCCCATGCAGAGACTGGCGAAAAACACTTTCATTTGAAAGGGGTTGCCAAGCTTCCAAAAAACTACTAGTTTCCTGAAATCTCAGCAAACATTTTTTCACCAAATCTTGATGATACTTGGTGGTAATGATTAGTTCACTAAGCCCACTTGGCTGCCCAATTTTCACTCTTCTAGGTTCAAGCGTTCGTTTCCAGTAACAGTTTGAAATTTTAGGTTTCACTCTGTTTTCTGCTATATACATAGATGTGTTTGAAACTCTAAATCAAACA